>NC_027756.1:41821732-41835806 GCF_000695525.1 Brassica oleracea var. oleracea | reverse complement strand
CACCGACTTGAATACCATGCAGATTACCAACAGAAGCCGAGTTATTGAGATAATTAACCAAAGCCTCAGCACAAAGAATAAACAAGAACGGAGACAGCGGATCCCCTTGTCGCAGTCCCCTCTCTGGTTTGATAAACCCATGAGAACAACCATTCAAAAGAACAGAGTAGGATACAGAATTAACGCAGGCCATAATCCAGCGGACCGAGACACGATCAAACCCCATTCTTTCCAACAATGTCTCAAGAAACGACCACTCAACGCGATCATAAGCTTTAGACATATCAGTTTATGATCTGCAACTCTATCACACGTACGCAGAGAGTTGATAGTTTCATGAGCAATGATGATGTTATCCGAGATTAAACGACCAGCGACAAAGGCTCCTTGAGTCTGTGAGACCACCTGTTTGGTTTATGATCTGATTTTCTTATTTTAAACGCTCATTTCGTTATTTTATTCCAAAAGCTATGTTTTGAAACATAGATCAGATTAGTAAAATTTCGACTATACAAAACGTCACTGTGTACGTTACCAAACCGATTGAGAAAGAGAGCCCATCGAAGATCTCACGTGCATATTCGCCATTAAATTATAGGGGATTGATCAGACGTAGGTAAATCTGCCACGTGAACAAAACATAATAGAGAAGACAGATTCCTCGAGATCTTAAAAGAAAAACAATTAAAGTGGGAGACCGACCAATGATAATGCAAAACGCGCATCTTACGTGGACCCCTTCGTACAACTTGGCCATGTAAGTTAACGCGGATCTCGACCGTTCATTTGGCGGCTCCTTTTTTCTGATCTGACACACAAAATCCCAAATTGTGAAAATACAATAATACACCAGTATCAGTAGGCCTGGGAATAAAATCCGGAACCCGAAATTCAAACCGAACCGAAAAACCCGACTCGTTATCCGATCCAAAACATAAAAATATTCGAACGGGTTTTGTAGGGTAGTACAAAAAATATCAGAACCCGAAGTATTATTAACCGAACCCGAACGGGTAACCCGAAAAATCCAAAATTAATAGTCAATATAAATATTTTGAAATATATATAAGTATTCCAATTATTAAATTCAATATTTGTGGTAATATTATATATAATAATAAATATTAAAATTTTAATAAATGCTTTAAGTACACAATTAGTTATAAATAAATATTTTATAATTTGCTCATTGAAATAAAAAGTCTACTATCTATAAGGCAATACATATTGTTACAAATGATGTTTGTTTTCATGCTTGATTTAATATTTATTGTTATTTTATCAATTTTATATGCGATAGGTTAATTTTTATTTAATTTAGATGTTTTTCTTTATGTTTTACTTCAAAAATTTTGTTTTTTACTTTGGTTATATCTGAACCGAACCGATATAACCCGATTCCGTACGATATATGATTACTTTATGGGTTTTATGATGCAATACAATTTTGAACCGAACCCAAAGTATTATTATCCGAACCCGACCCGTACTAATAAATTTTTAGTATGAGACCTAGAAGCGTAAACCCAAAAATCCGAAAACCCAAAAAAACCCGATCTGAATGCCAACGGGTACCCGAATGCCCAAGCCTGCGGTATCAGTAACGTATATGTTTTTATAATATTATAATTAGGATGTTGAAAATTTTGTTATTACTCTGCGAGGGATCGTGTTCTCCCAGAAAATGTCAACTTCGTTTATTATTTTAAAATTAAATAAATAAAATCATTTTCTTGGGTTTCGGAGACAATTATTTCTGTATTTCGTAATATATCACGAAATAATTACACTCAGGATCACTTTCTATCTTTTTATACCATAATAGGTCACTTATTGCTACACTGACACTTTTTTCCAATAATCTATTGAATCCTAACTAAAATACACTAACCGTAACTCTAAAACTTATTGACCTAACTAGAGAATAAGCGATAATAAAACAATATTCCGCGCGAAGCGCGGACACCCCCTAGTATTAATTATAATACACTTTAACAAAATTTGTATTTGTCTTATTTTATGACCATTGGATCTACTATTGTAACTTTAACATGAATGGTCCAGATTCATCTTATCTTTTTAACACATCATCATCTTTATCGGCTGATTCTTTTGTCCTCATAAATCCGAAAATCCCAACCTTCAACCATCTCTCTCGATTCATTGCCGGCGAATGGAGTTCCGGTGACTCTCGTTGGAATTTCGCGATGGACAAGAAAATCATGTCACAAATTATTCTTGTTTTCCCAGATATGTCCTTGCTTGAATTACAAAACAATGTCGTCAACGAGTTTTTCATCGTCACGGCTGCGGCACCTCCGGTGGTTTTGAGTTATTGGCCGCCTAACACAAAGGAACTTGTAACCGGAATCTCCACACCGCCGGTCATGCTTATCCACCATGGATCTGTCTTGTACTTCTACGGTCATTTCGAACTGAGTCAAGACAACATTACATGAACTAAACTAGTTATGATGATTGCGTACATATGGATATCATGTTTGTTTATGCTAATAGTGTGTACATATGGATATCATGTACATGTGGATATTGTATTTAAGTATAGACGTGGATATTGTTCTCATGTGTACACGTGAGTATTGTTCTCACAAAGTTCCAGTTCATTCATCCAACACAAAATACATCTACTGACACTACATAGAACTATCTAACATAAAGAAATCAAATTTTTGAAGTCATAAAAATACACATTTATGGCTATATTGCAATCCACGAGTTCTCGATCTCTAAAGTCCATATGTACACACTCTCTCGATTGCCCATATGTACACACTCTTTCTAATGTCCATATGTACACATTTCCTTGTGTACACTTATTTCACTCACTATACAGATGATTGGTTTAAACAATATAAATCCACCCCATCAATGAAATATGTGATCCAGTTTATAATAATGTTTTAAATGGTTCTCAATGTAGAAAGTATTCGAATAAAAAATAAAATTGAAATTCCAATGGAGTAGATTGGTATTGCTATATTCTTGAAAAATTTACATTTTTGTGTACATGTGAATATCATTACATCGGTGTACACATGAATATTGTTCATATGCACCGGCTCCTACACCAACAAACACAACATATACATGCCAACCTATCAACAAGAATACTCATATCAACATTACTTATTATGTACATATACATGCGTGTACACATGTACAAAATCCTGGTTGTTCATATGTACACACGTGTTGGTGTACATCCGACCACAATTTTGTCAAAACACCAAAACTAGCAACAAGCTTCGACCTTTTACTCCCTCTTCAGTTTGCTCCATCTCTGTAAAACAAACAAAAACCAGAAAAAAAAACTTAGAGAACTTGGAAATCTAGAACCACACCCCTAAATGAAAACCTAATCTACAAATTAAAACCCTAATGGGAGTTTTGAATAGATCTAGAACCGCGCCTCCAAATTGAAACCCTAACACCTCACGTCGAGGCTCTTACCAAACTCAAAAAATCAAAACCCAGAAATCGAAACTCTAATCCCCAATCCGAAATCCAAATCGATGAAACTGGGAGGAAGGAAAGTATCTAACCTTTAGCATCGCCCCTTGAAGCTCTCCGCTTTCGAGACGACATCGTCTTCTCCGTCCGAAAATCTTCTTCGTCGGCTTCTTCGTTCTTACACATGTTCTCCGTTCGTCAGGTCTCTGTTCTTACTTTTATTGGAGAAAAAAATAGGACTCACCGTCGTCTATGTCTTGCCACAGCGGTTACAGTTAATCGGCATCGCCTTTGCTCTCCGTCGATTTACTCTATCGTCTCTTCTTTGTCGCTCGTCGTCACCAAAACCGTCTGTGAAAGGTAAAATTAGGTTTACAGATAGGGAGAAGTTGAAACAAATATTACATTTTTACCTTTTTACGGGCCCAAACTCAGATAATAAACCAAACAATACTATTCCCAAGGAATCCACCAATCAGCTTCCAACGGTTTTGAATTTTAAACTCCCGAACCAGAGTAACCAGAAACAAATGTTCGATTACAAATATGTCCACGCCTGGTTTGCCTTTATTAAGGACAAAGACGACTTTAACCAACATAAAGTGTCCTAGTAGCAACAACTGCTCTTTCGCGTAATAAAAACTCAACAATTGCCTATATGTGTTATAAATTCATATATCAGTGTGTTCACCATCATTATTATGTTGTAATCATATCAGTCCCGGAGTTATTATAATAAATGATACTACTATTTTAAAACATATAAACTGAAAATATAAAATTTTACTATTGACTAGTTATTAGATACTACTCCCTCCGTTCTTTAATGATCGACTTTTTAGAAAAAAATTTGTTTCACAAAAATGTATTTTTTGTGTTTTCTATAAAAAATTGTAAATTTCAAGAAAATTAATTGATTTTATTGAATAACTATTGGTTAAAAGTTATTAAAAATTGAAAATTACAGAAAATAATATATTTATTATGTTAGTTTAATGTGTTTTTTTAATATGTGTGAAAATACTAAAAAGTCTATTTTTGTGAAACGGAAGGAGTATGTTTTAGTGAGAGAAAACTGTGAAATTAAAATAAACTTAATCATTTTTAATTTTTATAAAAACTCCATAGCCTTATTCAGTCAGAAACAGATAAAATATCTGACCATGTTAATCAAACTTTACACGGCAGTATTTTCACTAAGACCGCATGTACATCAAAAAAGGTAATTGCATTGTAAATTATAATTCACTCTATAACTAATTATCCTAACTTATCGATATACCATGTGACTTATATAATATTGTCATTTTGTCCTTCTATCCTACCGGCAAAACCTACAAACAAAAGCAGTTTCTATTAATAATTATTAACAACAAAAGTAATTTGTGGCCTTCCAACATTCACGCACCTTTTGCAAATTATTTTTATTTGGTAAATCCATAATAGTTTTGTGAAGAAGAAGATTGTTTGCAAAGTCTTTGGCGGTGATGGAAGGGAAGCATCGGAGATTCGAAAATCTACATATGCGACGAATCATTCTAAGCGCGGCGCCGATATGACTGAATTCTTGCCGATTCGACTTCACATGTATGTTTTGCGAGAGATACTCTTAACTACTGTAAGTCACGGTTGCAATTCTTTTCCATTCCATTTGACGATTTTATTATGTTCCATTCCATTTGACAATACTATTTTAGCATGTTCCATTCCGCTTGACGATTACTAAAGAGTGTTCTATTTTGTTTAAAAATATATTTCGTAATTTTCTTAAGTTGATATTTGGGTTTAGGATTTATATGTAGGTTTAGGGTTTAGTGATTAGGGTTTAGGTTTTAGTATTTAGAAGGTGAGGGGGTATGGTTGGGGTCAGCATTAACTTATTTCATGGAATCATAGACATTTCATAATTTTATCAATATGTACTATGCTATTTATTTTGTTCTATTCTATTTGGGTTTATGGTTTATATATGAGTTTATAGTTTATATTTGGGTTTAGAGTTTATATTTGGGCTTATGGATTATATTTAGATTTAAGGTTTATTGATTAGGGTTTTAGGTTTAGTATTTAAGAGTTGGGATAAAGTTTAGTACATAGGGGTTAGATTCATATACTACATGAGTGATATAGAATACACTATTTATTAAAAAAAAAATCTATTTATACGAGGTAAAGAAGTGTTTGACGTATCTGATTTACGTAAGGTGAAATAGTGTTGCTTCACTCTTATCCATAATACCAAGTGACGACGTCGTGCACTCTCTCTTTCTTTTACCGGAGACTTGCTATTGAAAAGGATATAACCAGATAAAATATAAGATAAAAGCTAGTTATTTAATAATGTCAAAATCAATGCTATTTTCTTAATTTTCATTCAAAATTTGGCTACTGAGCAATTTTTCCTTGAAAAACACACTTGAGATTATTTATTCTCAGTTACTTTTTTTCTACCAATCATGAAAAAGGAAGATTATTATTCTACTTTACTCCCATTTTTCTGTCTTTTCTTGATTGAGAGTCAAATTTCTACAGTTTATTTGAAGTTGAACATAGAATGAAAAATATAATTAAATAAAATAAAAATTTATTCATTATTCTCATTTGCCTTGGTTGATTTCTTTAGACGGGAAGTTTTTTTTTACTACTAAGTATTATGCATGAATGTACTTTGCAAGGTGACAAAAAAGTAGGAAAAAGAGAAAATCCAATCTTTTAATTTTTGTAATGTAAAAATAGACACCATCACCCAAAATTATAATTTCTCAAGAACAGAATTATAAGAGCCCAAATCATCTCCTCCCCTCTCTACATATTTCTTCTTCTCTCTTTTTCTTTTTACTCGAGAAAGATTTTAGAAACTGGTTTCTCGTTTACTTTTCTTTCTATTTAAGGGTTCATTTGCTTCTTCTTGCACACTATAGTGTTTCCGAATTGGGTAAGCTCCAAGGTAGCTTCTTCAGTAGTATTATTATTATTTTCAATTTTTGTAGCCATATGTTTATTTTCCCGAGAAATTTTATCCACACCCAGATCTTTAAATCTCAACTCTGAGTCTCTGATACTTATAAACTTACTCATGCTTTAGTTTCCACCAAAACTGGAAAACCAATAGATTTCTTCTGTAGAATCTCAGAGCTATACCCAGATCTTGCCTAGATTTTACCATGGATTCTCTCAACTCTTTTCCAAAAGTTTGAAACTTTTCTAGATTCCTTGAAGTGGGTCTAAGCAACGCTTCGAAGATATTCTGATGATTTCTATAATCAAAATAAAAACGAAGTATCATTTGACATTGTTCTTCCTTTGATTCACCTATCTCTTCAAACCCAAGAACTCTGATTCTCTTTCTCCCGTTGAACTCTGTCGGTATGTTTTGTTTTTATAAATCTTAAAGACAAAAAAAAAAAAAACAGAGCTAGGTTTTACTTTTTTCGGACATGGAGATTCTGAGACCGACAACTTCACATGTCTCCGGTGGGAACTGGCTCATGGAGGAGACCAAGAGCAACGTCGCAACTGCCCGTGAGTCTGCCACGTGGACGGCGGCGGAGAATAAGGCGTTCGAGAATGCTCTGGCGATTTACGACGATAACACCCCTGATCGGTGGCAGAAGGTAGCGGCGGTTATCCCGGGGAAGACCGTGAGTGATATCATCAGACAGTATAACGAGCTGGAAGCTGACGTCAGCAACATCGAGGCCGGTTTAATCCCTGTTCCCGGTTACATCACCTCGCCGACTTTCACTCTGGATTGGGCCGGTGGTGGAGGTGGATGTAACGGATTGAAACCAGGTCATCCGGTTGGTAATAAACGGTCTCCGGCCGGTAGATCGCCGGAGTTGGATCGGAAGAAAGGTGTTCCTTGGACGGAGGAAGAACACAAGTAAGCCTCTGTTCTTTTACGGTTTACCGGGAACTGAAATTAAACCTGAATAATATGGGTTACTAGTCATGCAAACTCATATAATAGTTGAACATAAATTTTGAGTTTATTTGGTGAAAGATCCAACATCTACGTTACTAGTTTAAAAAAAAATGAAAACTGGATATCATTGTGTATAATATATACAACTTTATGAAAATATCTTTAGTTCGATATTTGTCACACACTCACACTCACGCTACTTCGAATGGACTTAAAGAGACGCATGCATAGTCGTAGTTTGGTTTATTTATTAAATAGATACATTTTGATATATATTTTTGTGAATTGTGATGTATATATGTTTATGAAAATATATTTGATACAAATTTTTGTGACAAACGCAGGTTATTTCTAATGGGTTTGAAGAAATACGGGAAAGGGGATTGGAGGAACATATCTAGGAACTTTGTGATAACAAGAACGCCAACGCAAGTCGCTAGTCACGCCCAAAAGTACTTTATACGACAACATTCTGGCGGCAAAGACAAGAGACGAGCAAGCATTCACGACATAACCACCGTAAATCTCGAGGACGAAGCTTCTTTAGAGACGAACAAGAACTCCTTGGTTGGACGAGAACATCATTCAAGACTAGGCGGGTTTCCTTGGAGCCAAACGGACAATACTGGAACTCATGCAGACGCTTTCAACATAACGATAGGTAACGCTCTTAGTGGCGTTAACTCGTACGGCCAGGCTATGCTAGGGCCGTTTAACACGAACGCTGATTCTTGCTACGATGCGCAGAGCACAATGTTTCAGCTATAGCAAGTTGTGATACTCTAATTGGGTGTAAGTTAAATTCTTTTTCATTTGGACGGAACAATCGTATTTGAAAATTGTATAATAAATGTCTATTGTTTTGATTGATTCCAATTTAAAATAGCTAATAAATGTTTCGTGACAATGACTAATTTTTTAGTTAGTGTGGTAAATGTTTTGCTACTCAGCTACAACTTACAACTAAAGGATCAAATGAGGTTTAGCTAATTTTATTAACATTACTTAGCTGCATATGCATAATCACAATTAAAATTAGATAGTGTGCGCAAGCTTAAGTGTTAGTTGTTGATGGAAACACACACCAAAATAAAATTATTTCTGTTACACAAGTTGCAGCCAAAAGGTTCAAAAAGTCTCAAACTTGGTCATCTCCAATATCCAAAGCTTGTCGTTTAATGTTTGAATAACTTATGCATTACAATATGTCATTATTCGTTGTTTGTCTCAATCAAGCCATCTGTTTCAACAACCACTTGAAGTTATAACAGTGGACACAGTGTTTGATATTTAAAAGACATTTCACTTATTTTATGTAAAAAGAAGTATCAAGTTTTTATTTTCAATAAATATACATAAAATCTAAAACCAATACTTTTTTATAGAATTCCAGAAAATGATGATACATCAGAAACATACTTGAAAAATCCAAGCCAGCATACATAGACAAAACCAACTGAAACAATTAAACTAATCATAAAACCCTAAAAAACAACTCAAATCGGCTTCTTCGCCATAAAATCCCATACTTCAGCTTGATTACCCGGCAACCGAGGAATATTATAAGGGACTTGATAACCCGTGAACGGGTTAACATTAAAAGATGCAGGCCTCTGTACAACCGGTTCAATATAATAAGGTGCTTGCCTCTGCATAAACTGAGTACTCTCGTTTCCCTTCGACATCATGAAGCCTTGATTTACTCCAGAGTCAGCAAAATTCTCCACTAGAATCGGCTCCATTGGAATCTGATCATCATGAGGCGAGAACAACGGGAAACTCATATTATTATATGGGAACATCAAGCACTGTTGCTGCTGATGACCAGCAAAGTATTGTGACACGTAATATGGATCCATTAAATTCTGCGGGGTTTGTGGCTCCATGACTTGATGCTGAGCCGTAATCGCATTACGATTCTGTCTCATTATAGCTTCATGCAACTTGTTTCCCACGTCATCGAAAATCCCACGTAGCTGCTCTTGTGAACACTTCTCTAGCCTCTCCTCCCAACAACAATACTTATTCTTGTTATTCATCCCTCTCTTATTATTATTATTAGTATTCTCCGTCTCTTTTGCCTTACCTTTATCGTTAACGAAAGTCTCGACGTGGGCTTCTTTCCTGCAGCTGTTGGAGACTGTGTCTCTGTACCTGCGTATGATGTCTCTGGCTTTGGTCTCGTCCTCCGGCCATATCTCAGGTTTGGAAATCACCTCATCGGTCGCTTTGGTGGCCCCGTAGAGGATGATACATGTCTGGACGCCGCAGAGAGTTGAGAACTCACCTGCCTTCTTGTAAAGACAGGCTCTCCTCTTCTTGTAAGTGGTCATCCTTGTCTTATCGTTCGTTATCCTTTGTAAGTCCACGACTTTCTCATGCGCCATCTTTTGTACCCTCATTTCTTATTGCTATTACACAAAAACATATAAACATATGAACCTTTTCCGTACCCAAAAAACATAGATACATATATATAGAGACTAATTGATATTCTTTTGGAACAGTCGTTCATGTTTATAGCTGTTTAGGTATAGTAAAACTCTGATTATATAGATCTTAGTTGTCTCTAAGACATGTTAACCCCATTAAATCAAAATCATCCAATTGTGCAAAAGAAATTTGAAATTCATTCCCAACTAAACCAGCAAAACGCAAAGCAAGAGCACAGTATTTTGTTAATTCTTACTTGGATATCGAAGCAAGCTTTCAACGAGTTTCTTTGCGAAAACAATTTTTATGGAGTTTCTGTCGGAATAATGGTTATATATGCTAGGTTTTATACCTTGAGCTTGATTTAGTTTGTCTTTAAGGAAGGAAAAAAGATCATGAGATATAATTACCATTAATTGAAGATGAGAGTTTAGGAAAGAAAATGATATATGGAATATTTAGTTTGCTAAAATGGAAAATATACATTTCATAATAATTAAAGCACAGTTAATTTAATAGTTTCCTCATTAGTTAGGCGACTTGATATTTTTCTTTTATGCATTTCATAATAGGTACAATATATATACATTAAGGAAATATACGTCTGTATATTCACACGTATATAATGGCTAGATTCTAACCCGCGCGGGTGTTTTATTTCGTTTTCATATTTTTGAATTTTTTTATATTATTGAATGTATATACTTTATATATACACTTACCAACTGAAAATATTTGTTTAGTATGATTTTAAAACCAACACAATTTTATAGCAGAAATCTATAGTAGTTTTATATATTCTAGTAGTTTATATAAATATTTGTATTGTTAGATTTCATTTAAATAAAAACTATATCAAATATTTATCAAGAAACAAATTTGCAAATAAATTTTGTTTTCATAACAATGTGATATTAATTTTTTTTTCATCCAACGTGATATTAATTTATTATTTACATCATTCGTATTTTACATTTTTAGTTCTTAGTACATATTTGTGCTAATCAAAAGTGGTTAATAATGTATAATTCAAACAAATGGGCCAAGCTCTAGACAATATAAAAAGACTAAGCCTAAATTTGGTACTAAACAGATTAATCCGGGAAAAAGAAGAAAATAAACATACATAACCTTTTCCTTTTGAGTTTAATGTATTTTTATCGGTGAATCAAAGTTTAGCTTATTTCTCCCTTCGTCTCTTTGCTTCCCCATCGGTTTTATCAAAGAGCAAACTCCACGGAGAAGAAGAAAACCAAGACTTAACTATATTTTTGTGTGGCTCAACTAACCTCCAACTTCTAAAATTCATATGCGAATTCAATGGAAACCAACAACCTCTAGGTTAGAGTTTCCATATTTTTTCCTTTATCTTGTGTGATTTAATTTCTCAGTTTAATTGATTTAGTATTTGTTTCTTTATTAAACATGAGAGATCGTTGTAGATCGGAGACTAATTGGTTGATCAAAACATTCAATCTAAGAAGAAAGCAGGGGATGTGAAATTTAGAGGATGAATGGATTATCATGTTGAAGATCAGGTTGAACCCTTTCGTATAAGGTTATTAGTTGAATTTTAGCAAAAAAAAAAGATCAGGTATTGGCATATGAAATAAAAACTCCAAACATAGAATCTAGTTAATCGGAATCGTCATACAAAGGTTAGTACTTGTTTTATAATAAGGTTGATTTCAAATGTCTTAAATGTTTTTCAGACATGAAGTATTAGTATCAAAACCATCTCATAGTTCTGTTATATAGAGAGATAGACAGTAGCATCCGATTTATTGAAGAGCGATTCTTAAGATTTGGGTCAGATTGATAAACAGAGAGATAAATCGTGAGAAGAGTAGCAAACAGAAGTACTGAAGCAATATGGATTAAAGGGGAGACAGAGAAAGGAAGAACGTAATATGTGTCTCTCAGTTTTCTTTTGCTTCTTTCTTGTTCTGAGATTTTTTTTAACTTGTTTAAATAATATTTACAGCTCAAAAGGTATTCAAGGTTGTCCATGTCCCCACAGTTGATGTCACTAATCATATATGTGTCTTGTCTCATATCTCTGTCTGATATTCTAATTCTAATATATGTACAGATTGAATAAACGTTTCCTCCTTCTGATAAGATAGCAAACCCATTGATCAATGAAGCTGAGGATGAAATCTTTCAAATGTTTGATATGAAACTGTAACAGAGGTAAGAAAATGTGTCAGATGGCTGATGGAGTTCAGTTGCTATAAAGAGATTTTGAGTTAAGTTAGTATTAATTTTGAGATACACTATAAAGTAAATATTAAATTTTGTGTTAGGAAGTTCAACTATTGCCTTCCTTGTGAGTTTTATTGCTTTATTACGACTACTTGAATTGCTCTGTTAGCACTACTTGATTGAATTTCCAAAGTGAAAACCATTTACATATGTGTTTAGTATGCAACAATAAAATCTGATATCCCTTCTTCTTTTTGATCTATGAAGATTTCTATGACCCAGTTGAGGAAGATGAATTTGAACAGGATGCTAAGGTCCATATATTGTTCCCAACTGAACCTCTTCCGGTAAGTTCCCAGCTGTACCTCATATACATTTGAGTTCTTTTGCATGATGCAGGAATTTTTACACCCTAAAAAAAAAACAAAGTAGTATAAGATTCGGCATTACTTGACATACGATATATATATAATGAAAACATATTTACTTGCATGAATTTTTACACCCTTGAAAAAAAACAAAGAAGCATTAGATATAGTTTTATTTTTCATACGATTTATGTAATGAAATCATATTTACCTTACAGTTTCGTCTGCAGTGATGAACTCAAGAGTTTCTCCACCACTACGGGTGTTTTGCTTCCACGGATGAGGCAATCTGACACGAACTGGCCACCCGATTTTATACGCTTTGACATCCTTTAGAAGAGACATATTTTTTGCGTTCGCCATGTTTTTTGTGAATGAAGAGTGAAATATGGATAGGTAGTAGGTAATTCTAGACCCAGTATATATATATATATATGGGTGAAGAGTCTAGGTTAAGAGGGTAGATATGGCGAGTTTAGATACAGCTCGGATATCCTCTGCCTTCAATTTTTTAAAGTTAATCGTATGATTGTATCTTTTGAAAATCTCTATAATCAGTTTTAGAAATTGTTCAAATTCCTTGCGCAAAATATGGAAACTAATTACAAAAGGCATCATTAATTGATTAACGCTTTTCAAGGAAGATCTTGGGAGGCAATATATTAGAGAATAATAAGATACATGATCTAGCTTGTAGTGTTTACATGTGATAATAAATTTTAAATCCAGTGGCATGAGATTGTAATTTTTTTAAAAAATTTATGGCTATTTCAAATTTGTACTCCTGTTTTAATGGATTAGATTTGTACTCCTGTTTTAATGGATTAGATACTCCTTCTACTCCTTCCTTGGCAGGGGTGCGTCGTGCATGATATATCCTTCACATGTCTCTGCGTATAGGCATCAGTTTCTTTCGTGATTGATCTGAGCGCTCGATTGAACGATGGATGTATGATAGTACTTCCGTGTGTTTTGGGATTCAAGATCCACATGATACGGTCTTGATAAATGCTAGAATCTTCTTACGGATTTGACGCATCCAAACGACAAAGAAAAGATGTGTATAATACAGGAAAATTCATATGTTTGTGTGTATTATGTATAGAATATAAATAAGAGGTTTGATGATAATTTTCAGCTTTTAGCACTTGCATGTTAGGATTGATACACCAGATATTTCTTTATTTTCCATGTATACCATATATATATATATATACAACCAAAGGATTTACTACACTGATAGCAGTTTTTGTTTTACTATGTTCACTGGGATAAGACCTGCGCCTTGCGCATGTTGAGTTTATTTGTATATATTATCGATAGTTTTTTTTATATATTTGATCATTTTATTTATATATATAAAATATTTTTTGTTGTTATTATATAATTTCTTTCCGATGGATCGGATCAATTTTTATTAAAAATAATGGAACAAAACTATAATTAATACATCATGGGTTGATCGGATCGGACATTAAACAAATTATGACATAAAAACATTATTTTTTCTATCGAACACATTCTTTAAAAAAATGAACAGTATTATTTTCACAGTTGAATTATTTTGACTTTTATCTTCCATATGGTTTTGAAAGCTTTCAAATCAACCATCGAATTGATACATGTCATTTTAATGTTTTTAGTCGTATACTTAAGGAAAACTTACATTTTT
>NC_027756.1:41799510-41820462 GCF_000695525.1 Brassica oleracea var. oleracea | reverse complement strand
AAATTCAAAATATAACATATAAGAAAAAATATAATTTTTTTTTATTATATGGTTAATGTGATTGTTTAATTTTTTTTAATAATATAAATTTAAACAAAAATGAAGAAGGATGCATAAATTGTTATCAAATCTTTATTATTCATAATCATTAATTGTCATATATATGTAGATCATATTAGGTAATTCCGTAGCTTTTATTTAAGGAAAGAATACACACTTCCTATATTTTAGGTTAATATAATTTTTCTAGTGTTATATAATTATGGAATAATGTGACACCATTAGATTAAATTATACTTTATATTAGATGCTCTAGAATTCTTTGAAATGAAATTTAGAAGGCATTTAGAGTGTCACCTAGGATTTAGGATTTTTTTTAATTAATACAAAATTAAGGTTCTAATTTTTCAAATGCTTCTCAATTAATATATAGGGGATTAGCATAATTAGTTATCTCTAAATATTAGCCCAAAAATTATATTTACAGAATATAATTAAAAAATCGATTAAATAATGAAACAACAATTTGTTTCATTTGTTACAAATCAATCCATGAACAGAATTCTCAACATGTTTTCAAGACAAGAATGCATCCACTAGAACTCTTGGATCTGTGCTGACTCTGTATATAGTGGGTAGCCTTACTTATTTGATATGTGTGTATCATCAACAAGTTAGTCTTCCATAAAATAATAAACATATGGTTACAAAATGAATATGAAACAATTCTGATTATCTATGATTTATCCTTCAGTAATTTATGTATAAAATCCCCATTTATGATTTAAAACACTAGCCTAAGGATCTGTTTCCGTCTTTGATGTTTTGGTCTCTGAATTGTGCACTGCCTCAACCACTTTCTTGGATTCTTCATCGTCTTCTCTAGCCGTTAAGCCAGTGTTATGGTGCAATGATTGTAAAGTAAGCAATTCCTTTTCCACATCTTCTTCTATAACGTGCTCATGTTTCAGATTCTCTTCATCATTCTTCTCAGTATCAGTTGAGTCTTTAGCTTCTGTAGCAACTTTATCTTTAGCAATATCTTGAGAGACGTCATGCTCTGGTCTTTGGGTGATCTCCAATGTTCTTGGTGATATTAATTCGGAAGAATCTGTACCGTTCTATTCAATGAATAAATAAAACAGTTACAAAACTTTGAAACAAGAACCAACAACCGGGGAAGAAGTTAAGAAATGTCAAAAATGATTAGAGTAGAGAGTAAAACCTGTTGTGTCCATGGTTGTGAACCTTGTGAATCATGAGCGTCTTCTAAACCTATTAATTCCCCCTTAACATTCACTATATTATTGTATTCTTGGGTCGGTTCAGCATGAAGATCTTTCAATAACCCTGAATTAGAGAACTTCTGATCAGTTGACTCATCCAATGTTGAGTGATTACCGTCTTGAACTTTCAGAAGTGTCACATCACAATCATTTTTTGCATTTTCGTAGTCTTCAACCAATTGTGTATAAGGAGGGCTTGAAGATGCTTCTAAAACGTCATGAGTTTTCTCTTGTTCCACTAGCTTTGCACTCTTATCAGATGTTTTGACTAATTTCGGATCATTTTCTTCCATGACCTCACTTTCTTGTAAATTTGTAAGAAAATGAGAACTCGTCAAGTCACCTTGAAGTGCCTTGTCTTCTGTTTGTTCTGTTACAGCCTTTGTGAAATTATCTTCTTCTTCTTCTTCTTCTTCTTCTTCTTCTTCTTCTTCTTCTTCTTCTTCTTCTTCTTCTCTTTCTTCTTCTTCTTCTTCTTCTTCTTCTTCTTCTTCTTCTTCTTCTTCTTCTTCTTCTTCTTCTTCTTCTTCTTCTTCTTCTTCTTCTTCTTCTTCTTCTTCTTCTTCTTCTTCTTCTTCTTCTTCTTCTTCTTCTTCTTTCATTTCTCTTTTAAATGAGTCTACACATGGAGTGTCCAAAGAAGAATCCAAGACGCTCTGATCTGCCTCATATTCCATTGGTTTTGTGTTTTCATACTCCAAATCTTTAGCAATATCTTGAGAGATAATGTCGTCATGCTCTGGTTTTTGGGAAGAACATGTACCTTGCTATTGAATAGATAAATAAACAATTACAAAACTTTGAATCAAGAACCAAAAATGAGGAGGAAGTTAATATATGTCAAAGATGATTATAATAGAGGTTAAACCTGTTGAGTCCATGGTTGTGAATTAGGAGCGTCTTCTGAACCTATTGATTCTTCCTCAATGTTAACTATATTGTTGCTTTCTTGGGTCGATTCAGCATGAAGATCTTTCAATAACCCTGAACTTTCTCCTTCTTTAGAGAATTGCTGATCAGTTGAGTCATCCAATGTTGAGTTATTACCATCCTGAACTTGTATAAGTATCACATCACTATCATTTTTTGCATTACCATATTCTTCAGACAATTGTGTGCAAGGATGGATTAAAAATGCGTCCAAGACGTCATGAGTTTCCTCTTGCTCCATTGGCTTTACATTCTCATCAGAATTTTTGACTAACTCCTGACCATTCTCTTCCATGACTACACTCTCTTGTAATTTCGGAGAACTCATCAAGTCACCTTGAAGTGCCTCATCTTCTCTTTGTTGTGTTACCTCCTTTGTAGAATTATCTAAGTCTGGCTCTTCTTCTCTTATCTCTATTTCAAATGATTCTACATAAGGAGAGGTTAAAGAAGCATCCAAGACGCTCTGAGATGCCGCATATTCCTTTGGCTTTGCGTTCTCCTCTGTATCATGTTCTCCTTGAATTATATTCAAAGTTTGGTCTTTCTGCTGGTGATCAATGATATTTGAATCCATAATCTTAGGAGGTCCACAAAGATCATCATGTTCTAACTGTTGAACATCAACAACTTCTTCATCAACCAAGTTCTTCATGGATGAATCCGTAGAAGTTGGAAATATCTGGTCAGTTAACTCTTTGGTCAAGCCGTTCATATTCTCTGTGTTTCTTGCATCGACCGAGTCCAAGATTGTTTCAGGTTCTTCTGTTATAGAAGACAAGGACACACTCGTATGGAACAACAAACCATCTAATTTTCCATAGCTTCTAGACTTGGGCACATCACTTGAACGAGAAGGTCTCATCTCAAAATTCTCTCTGGTTTGGCTTCTTCTATCTAACAAAGACATCTCATCAGCGGTCCCAAGGTGTTCATCTGACAAACATTTCTGATATGGTTTAGTCACTAGCCCATTATCATCCTCTTTTGTTCCAGTTCCACTTCTTGATTCACATTGCTGAGAGACCCTCTTACGTGATTCTTCACCGCGGATGATTTCTCTATCAATATCAGTATCATACGTGTATGATTCTCCACCGTTAGACCAGTCATCAAGCCAATCAACCGTCGTAGGAGGTGAACCTAGCTCTGAAACCTCAACTTGCATATCTGAGGCAATGGAGAATGTTCGGTTGTGAGAACTTGCGCCTCTGCGAGCATAAAACATGTTGTTATCATCGAGTCTTGGCGCTAATAAGCCTCTAGGTAATGGGCTTGGGATGTCGTTTCTTGCTTGATTCACAAGAAACCCAGGAAACTTATCCATTGAGTGGCTTATAGCTTCTCTGAGCTCTGCTTTGTTGAAACGGTTGAGTTCTGCCTCACTCTCTTCTGAACAACTTGAGGTATCATCATCTTCTTCACTCGTATCTGTCTCATGATTAACTTCCACGTCTCCATTTTTCCCGCTCTTATCATCCTTTGTTGTGACTGGTTTGACGTAGCATGGGATGTTTTGTTCATTATGATCCATATATTCATTGTCCAAATCTGCAAACAAAACAAAAAGAAATAAAGAATGATTAAGTATATATAAAAACAAAAATAATACATTAATAAAACAAGAACACATTACCTAAAAGTTTTCTAGTAGTGGAAATGTCTGAAGCAGGAACTGGGCTGTTCATACACTGAGCATGTTCTGGAGAAAAATGAGCAAAACTGCAGAAACTCTCATGACGACAAAGGAACATATCATTAGGGTTAAAAAATGAAAACTCTTGATCAAAGCTATCTCCAGTTAGATTAGGTCTTTCCTCTTGAGGATCATAAGGAATATCGAAAGGGCTTCTCGCTTGTAACATCACAGAAGGCGCTGACCCTGGAACTTGCAAACCTGATTGATAACTTCTACGTTTTTCAAAACTGTTGTTGTTATTGTTCCTTGGAACCGTAATGTGAAGGTTGTTGTTCTGTGTAGGGCTGGTTGTCTCTTCAGCTTGAAGCTTATTATGTTGATCTAAAGCTAGTTTAAAGAGTCGTCTTGTCCTTCTTCTAGCAATTAGACTCTCTAGTCTCTTGTTTCTCTCAACCTCTGAGATCCCATGCTCGTTCACATTGCTTATCGTCTCTTCTTTATCATCATGTTTCTCTTCATTGACCTCACAGTTGCAAACCATTGGCTCTTCTTCAACGTTAAGATAACCCAAATCTTGAGAAGACATTCTTGAATCTTCTTCAGCAAAAGCCTTATCTTTCTCTTCTTCTACTACGTTGGTTTCTATTGCTTTTGGAGACTCCTCGAATTGTGGTGTACGTCCGAGGAGATCGTTGTAAAGAGAGGTCAAGATAACTTTGTCCTTCTCTTCGTCGCTTGTTTGTGAATCCCATTCCTCAACCCTCATTCGAGCGTTTCTTCGGACACTTCTTTGTTGTCTTAAGTGACATCTACCACCTTTCTTTTCTCCTTCACAATTCTCTGGCCCCGAAGAGGAACCGGAAAATCTCAATCCCAGTTTCTCTCGGGCGTACACTACAACACATGCAAGAACCGGAGACGAGTATATCAAGAAGAACAACAAGGAAGGGAGGAGAATGTATAACGCGAGTAAGAACATGGAAACCAGAGACAAGATTGGGTGGTTTCTCATGAATTTGATGCTTGTGCTCATCGAGAATCCAATAACTTTCCATATTATTGCGCATGTTTCCTTCACGTCAATACCCATTTTCCATACAATCACTAGTCAACAGATTACAATCGATAAAAAATCAATTGAAACAAGATCAATATTTGGGGGTTTCCTTCGTTTTTAGCTTGTGGGAGATCATACAAAAACATTGATAAATGGGGTTTACTAAAGTTAGACAGCATATATTGTCTGGAGTTCCTCTGTTTCAGGACGTTAGCATTATTTCTCCCTCCATATTTGTTTGTTACAAGTGGACATTAAAACGACAAAACAGAAGACAGATTTAGTTTGTTAACGAAAAAACAAGTTTTAATTCTTTTTTTTTTTGCTTTTATTTCTAAGATAGCCCTATCTTTTTGTTCTTCAATCTGAATTTTTACTAATCAAATATGTATATTTTAACTTCAAACAAGTTGATTTTGAAATACCAAGAAAAAAATCAGATTTGAACTTTCGTAATCTATCTATATTATTTATAGTTTTGATTAAACTAATTGATATTAAAATATCATTTATAAACTTTTTAATATAATTTATCCAATTTTACTTGTATAAAATCGGATTTCGTAGATAGTTGAGGTTACATCCCTTCTCTTCCACATGTCTCCGCCTAGGGGTGGACACTTTACCCGATATCCGAAGCGGCAACCGAATCCGATCCAAAAAACCCGAACCGAAATCCGAAATGAAGTAGCAAAATATCCGAACGGGTATTGAATTAGGAGAGATTGGATATCCGAACCCGAACGGGTAATATCCGAACCCGAATGGATATCCGAAGATAACCGAACATATGTATAATTAACCTTATATTTCTAGCTTACTTCACTCATTTTATATAAAATATTTATATTGATCCTACACATACTTTAAGTTCATATGATATACATACAATTACGGAGAAAATGATTTGCTACTCACTTAAAATACATATCAAAGTTTTTATTTCAAGAATTAACAAAAAGTTACATCCAAAATTTAAAAACATTAACCAAATCAATGTCTTTTTAGTTTCAAAATATTATGTCCAAATCTATTAACCATTGAATCTATTAAGAATAAAAAACATTTAAGTGAAAGTTATATTTTTAAATACAAGAAATTTGAGAAATGATTTTTTTTTTTCAAAATCTAAATATCTGAACCCGGTCCGAAATAACCGAATCCGAACTAAAAATACCCGAACCCGATCCGAATTACAGAAACATCCGAACGGATTCTACACCTCTATACCGAAATACCCAAAAATCCGAAATACCCGATCCGAACCCGAACGCCCAGCCTTATCTCCGCCCTTGGGAACTAAAGACGGCGAGCTCCCGTAAAGATTGAGGTTTCCCGTTTATCAAAATTAATATAAAATAAATAAAATTGATTATTTTGATTTATTTACCAAAAATATATTGTAAATAAACAAGATGTATTGTTTTGATTTATGCGATTACTATAATATCCTATATATTAATTGAGGAACAATTGATTACTCTAGCAAGTGTAAGATTTTATTAATTAATATCATTCAAAATTATTACAAGATATTGATATAATTAAGATTTATTTAGAAGTTATTGAAATCGTCTAGCGAGAACATGAATTGCACAAAAAATTTGTTTTCTTAACCCTAACACTCTTTCTATTCGTCACAACATCGACATAGAATATTTGGAAGTGTCGATTGACAATCTGAAATGGTAATGTTTTTCTAAGTTCACCCCATTATTTTTCTTAAATGGGTCTAGAACAGTTTTTAATAATTAACTAAATGAGCAACATATATAATAAAATGTATCTTATATATTAAAACAGAAGTCGCAACCTTAATTCATGTGTGATTTTTTAAAAAATGGATCCTCGCTAGAAATTATTTATCATTCATTTATTACTAATAATATGAATTAATAATATATCATTCCTAATATAACACCGACTCCTAAAAATCCGGATTTGTTAACAAACTCACCTTGATTCATTTGTGGTATTTTTATTTATATCATCATTTAAATTTTTTATTAAATGTATTTTCTTAATGATAATATATAATCTTTGAACTACTTAAATCATAATATAATTTGATATCTTTTAATTTAAAATACATATATATATATATATATATATTTAATTTTCTTAACAAATGTGTTGAAAAACATTATAACAATATCTTAATTATCAAAAATTGTATATAAATATTTTCACTAATTTTGTAATTAGTAATGAAATAATGTTATTATACATAAATATATATATATATATCTTTTATATTTTATAAAATGAAAAAATATATCAAATTTTACTATTTTATAGTTATATCTATCATTTTAAAATAAAACATTGTATTTAACTAAATATGATAAAATTATTTTAAACTGATAAATTAATATATTTTATTTTCACAAACATTAAAAATTTATGCTAGAAATATAATATGTTGGTAGAACGGGTTAACATTAGTAAATTAAATAAATCATGTTTAAAATTAACTTATCTTAAACTTTTATATATATATATTTATTATCTTAAATGAATAAACATAAAAAAATATTGATAAAGGAAATCTAGCGCTTTGAATTACGGGTCAAGATCATAATAATTGAATAAAAAATAATTTTAAAATATATGTAATAAAAAATACCAATATATGTGATGATTTGAAATAATCAATTAACTTACGGCATGAAATCTATCAAATTGTTATATTTAAAATAATTATATATAAACATTTAAATATATAAGTAACCTTAAAAATATATTCTAATTATGTAAAATATATATAAACATGAAAATTAATACCCGCACGGTTGTGCGGATCCGAATCTAGTTTTGGTTTAAAAATTGTTGCATAGCCAAAATCAATATGAACCATCATCATTTTCGTTTAAAATTTTTGTCACAATAAAAATTTAGGGCTAGGCAAAAAATCCAAATCCAAATCCAAAAAACCGAACCGAGAATAGTACTGAACATTAACCAAATTGGTTAGATATCCAAATGAGTTTAAAATTTTGGTATCTAGAGAAACGGAACCGACTCCGATCCAAACCGAAATATTCTAGGCATCCGAATACCGAACAAAATTTACATACTTAAATATATTAATTATTTTTAAATTTAATATCTAAAAAAGATATACAAAATATATAAAAAGTTTTTAAGTTGTCCAAAATACTTGGAAATATATACAAATAGTTATAAATACATGTTTAAATAGCTAAACGATACTTATAATATCTAAAATAATTAAAATCTATTGATTTCCTATACAAATATTTAAACTAAATCAATTTTTATGTTAAGTTTAAGTATTTTGGTATACATTATTCAAATTTATATGTTATATTTAGTTTTAGATAATGAAAATTTAAAGTATATATGAACTTTAATTTTTGAAAAAAATTTAAATATGTGATCCGAACTCATACCCGAACCAAATCCGCAAAGATCAAAACCGAACTAAATCCTCAAGGATCTGAAAAGAACTAAATGGTATTAGAATGTCGACCTCTAATCAAATGTAAAAAAAATTATTGATAACAAAATATATATTGTTTATAATATTTAATTACAATATATTTTAAAAGAAATTTACTCCGCGCTAGGCGTGGATCATCTAATTGATATTAAAATATCATTTGTTGAATATAAAGACGGCGAGCTCCTGTAAAGACTGAGGTTTCCCCTTTCGAATCACAAATTCTTGTGGGTTTACATGGGTGTGAAGTTTCTCAAAATTTAAGAAAAAAAAGTTTCAAAATTAATATTTTCTTTAATATAAAATATTTTTGTCAAAATAATGGAAAGCTTAATGAAAATTATAATGGAAAACACTAGAAATTTTACATTATTTTAATTAATTATTTTGCTTTGAGAATTCCTATTGGGCTAGGGTTTAAAGGAAGTTTTCCTTTCTTCTTTTTGCGTCCTCTATAAATACAGGACTTCTTACGCCTGAACGTATCATCATCATACAAAGTTCCTGAAAAATTCTTCTTTGCTAGAAATAACCAAATCTACCAGATTTTTTAAGTCGAATATGTGGGATCAAAGACCTAGTTTCAGGTTTGAGATAGATAACTTCTCGGACAAGAAAGCTGTCATAACGTCTAAGGATTTCGTGGCTGGCGGATGCGAATGGTAAAACATCGAATAGCAGGATCTAAACTTAAATTTACCTTGTTAAACTCTATTGTCTTCATGTTCTCGGAGATTGATTAATTTATTGTTTTTATTGTACCTAGCACTCATCTTTGTTTTATATTCTTTCAGGTATCTTGCAGTTCATCCCAAGGGAAATTACAATGATCAGTTGTGTTTGTTTCTCTACGTTGCAAATCGTAAATCCTTGCGAACTGGTTGGAACAGAAGTGCTAAATATTATTTCCTAGTGTTGAATGATTCCAACAAAAAACTCTATAAATCATCAAGTAAGAAGTTATATCTTTTCTTGTTTTGACTTTTTTTTATTCTTTTTTTTTTTTTTTTTGGAATTTGATGTGTTGATGAATAACTTAACTTTTTGTCTTTTTGTATATGTTCTACAGTATTGGGAAAGACGTTGTTTTGCGCTGAGAATCCAGCACGGGGTACCCGAAAGACGTTGCCTCTAAGCAAGTTTCAGGAAAAAGGGTTTTTGGAGAAGGACAAACTCATCATTGAAGTCTACATTAATGTTGTTGAAGCTTTCGATGGAAAAGGCGAGGAGGACATCAATGGTTTTCAAGTTTTTGCTGCTCATGTAAGTCAAAAAGGGATATACGTCTCTTCTTTATGTTTTTGAATAATAACATATGATTTATATGGATGAGTAACAAAAACACGTTTTATTGGCAGGTTGCTTCAGTGAAAAAGATATTCGCAGAGACAGAATACAAGAATACTCTAAGCAACGCTTGCAGCAAGTTGAGTGATCTTGCGGAAGTAGGAGTCAAGCTGGACTGGTTGAAGTCAAAGTTTGATGAAGTTTCCTTCAAGAGGAAGAACGCAGACGACGGTGCTGATGATGAGTCTCTGGTCCAACAACTCGAGGAACGCATCAAGAATCTTGAACTAATGGTATCAGGCTTCAAGAAGGACTGTTCCAAGTCAAAGTCCAATATGAAGAAATCACATGCTGCTGATGAGTGTCGTTTCCAAAAACTTGAAGAAAGCGTCAAGAATCTTGAGCTGATGGAATTAGGGTTGAAACTGGACAGTTTGAAGTCGAAGCTTGAGGAGGTTTCCTTGGAGAAGAAGATATCACATGATGCTGATGAGTCTCGGGCCAAACTACTCGAGGGACGTGTCAAGAACATTGAGCTAATGGAAACAGCCTCTAAGCTGGACAGTTTGAAGCTGAAGCTTGAGGAAATTGCCTTCGAGAGGAAGAAATCATATGATGCTGATGAGTCTCGGGTCCGACAACTCGAGGAACGCATCAAGAATATTGAGCTGATGGATTTAGGATTCAAGCTGGACTGTGTGAATACGAAGCTTGATAATGCTGACGAGTCTCGAGTCCAACAATTCGAGGAACGTTTAAGGGACATGTCAAGGAATGTGGGATTCACGCTAAATTTTTTGAATACAAAGATCGAGGAAGTGTCCTTAGAGAGGAAGGAATCTGATGATGCTCGGTTCCAACAACTTGAGGAAAGCGTCAATAACATTGAGCTTATGGTGTCGTCTCTCGAAGATGAACTAGACAAGAAGAAGGATAAACCTTCTAATGATGGATTTTGGTTGGTCGACTAGGTTTTTCTTGATGTAGAGATCAAGATTTTTGTTTATTGATTCTTATAGAAGACACTAATGTCGTTTCATTTTTCTCCTGTTTTGGTTTTTAGTTTTGCACTGTGAATCCTATAGTCTAGAGATTCCACATAACCAAAAGTATTTTTTTTTCGTTCTGATTTAATCCCAAAATTCACCTACAAATCACTTTAATAATAATAAATTATATATTTAAAACGAATTTTAAATTAGTAATATGAGATTTATATGTTATATTAGATAACTGATTATAAATTAATATAATAAACTTGTCAAAAATAAAAAAATATTAAAAAGATAATTATATATATATATATTATATTGTGTTGTTATCTAATAATATAGTTTTCTATTTAAAAAATTAAGATTCAAAATAATTTATAATTAAATAATTGTAAAATATTTGTATAAAGATATTTTCTAAAATATTAATTTTTTTTTTATAAAAAAAATATATTTTATTAAATTTGTTGAAGATGGAATTCGAACCCTGGATGATCCAGTGACTATTCGAACCCTAAAATATTTTTAATATGTGCTTGTTTTTAATTTATTACTAAATAAATCAAACGGATGAGTATTTTCCCCACAGTTTATTCTATTGGTATTTAACTAATAATACATCTATATGTAAATATTTGTAAGAAACATTTACGATCTGAGGTCACTTTTCATCTTTTATATATCACTCTAGGACAGTTGTTGCTCCTAACACACTTTTTCACATGTTGCACGTAGATAGGCAATATGAAATGACAGTGTTGTCTTTTTCCTTTACAACCAGAAAACTAAATTGTTTTCTTTTGTAGTAGTCGTCGGTTCAAAATTCCAGAGAAAAAAGAAGCCCCACAAATTTTTTTGTTCTTGCTATATTCTCACAGTCTCTTCATTTTTGCTCCTCTATTTTCCCCTTTCTTTTTATTACTCTTCCATTATTTAGAGAATCTCTTCCATCTTCACATAATTCTATGATTTTCACAAGATCAATTATAGAGAAATCGTTTTCTTCTCCATTAATCGGTGAGAATGGATGAGTTTGGTGTTCTCGATAATCGTTACGGAAAAAAGGCCCAAAGAAAATCTGCTCCAACTACCGCATCCAAGCGTTCTCTCAACAAGAGAAAATCGGTCAAAATCTATGTTCCACTCGACTTGGATCTGGTTCCAAGTAAACTCGGGTTCGATTGTCGTTAACATGGCTTCAGGGAAAAAGGGATTTCGGTGGCTTATTTAAGAAGTTGACACAAAATATTGGAGAAGCAGGGCAGGGGAGGAATTTGAGAAGAGCCAGAGCGAGGCTTCCCGTTACGGTCTGGAACTGTTGCAATAATGGAACGATGAGGATGGTGGGATTGGCTAGGATATTGAGGAGACAGAAATATCAGTAGAGAGCATAGACAAGAGATTGCAGGATGCTTTTCAGGATTTGAATGCTCTTATGGTATTGCCCTTCTTCTTCTCCTTCCCTTTCGCCTTTAAGCATCATCATCTTGGACGTCTGAAACATGTTCTGATACAAAAGCTTAACCTTTTGGTATTCTCTCTGTCTGTGGAGAGTAAGGTTTGATTATTGATTTCGTAATAAGAAGATCAGCTGTTATAGATAAGGAAAAAAGTATAGGTTTCTGTGGAGAGTAAGGTTTGATGAAAATACTCTTTGTTTCATTTTCCGTTTTGGAATCTGTGTTTTACATAAATTCTGTAGAGTCTGTATTAAAATTACATTGAGAATGACTAGTTAATTGTTAATGGATATATAATCGTTGTACATGTGGATATATAAACAAGTGTACATATCATTAGTGTAACAATTGAAACACACAAAACATGCTAACACTATTATGTCCACCAGCTTCATCAAACTCCTTTTACCGCTTTTCATGAGTTGCTGAGAAAAACGTAGAGTTCCCGTTGATGCAGCCCAATGACTCCATGTTTCTATATATGTTCTCCCATCTTAACCTTAGAATGTTTGTAAGGTTCGTGTATCTGCATTCCATCTCTCCCGAGCTCTTTGAAAGCAGCATTGTACATTCACCTTTATTAGACTCAGAGTTCGTTTAACACCATTACATATACGTGTACATCGGCTAGGTATGCCCACGTGTACACCGTCTATGAATGTCCATGTGTACACTGATGCGGTTATTCAACGAATTATCCATGTGTACACTGATGTGGTTCTTGTACGATCTCTTCATGTTTCTTAACCATATGCATTTTAATGTGTCCATATCCACAAACCATCCATAAACTTAATTCTTATTTACATGTCATAACAAGCTGGTCCTTTTGTCAAAACCTTAGAGTTGGTGAATGCATCAAATCGTAAGCTACGATTGCTGAGTTTGGAGAGGAAGAGGACCTCAAACGGCGCCGAAAAGAATAGAGGTGGGGGAGGTGGAGGATAAAGATGGTGTCTCCGGGACGGATTTAGTGAGACGGCCCAACAACAGACAAGGTACTCTTTGAGGTGTTAATGGCGGTTGGATTTGCTGAAGTGACGAAGTAGAGAAACTCGTCGTCAAATCATTGATTTCTATTTTTTGTGGTTAAAAGAACAAATAATTGTAGGATTGAGGACTTTTAAAAAAAAAAAGTAACAAGCGAAGGAAAACAAATGAAGTGAGAGAGTGCGGAAAGATGAAAGTTCATAAGCTAGAGAATATATTTATGATAAAACAATGACTGAAAAATATGTAATCTTAACCATTTTTTTTATATTGATTTAGATCTTAAAGATGAGAAAAGTTTTTAGCTTTATATCAAATCATGGACTGTCTTAGAAAAGTCCGTATGATTATATTTAAAATCAACGGTTATATTACTTTTCTTGTAAGTGAGGGTTTGATATTTAATTAGTTAGTTAGTTATTAATTGTCTTTGTATAGCATTTGAACATGATTTTTTAACAAGCGAAGTATTTGTATTTCAGCTTGTCTTTGTATAGCATTTGAACATGATTTTTTAACAAGCGAAGTATTTGTATTTCAGCTTGTCTTTGTATAGCATTTGAACATGATTTTTTAACAAGCGAAGTATTTGTATTTCAGCTTGTCTTTGTATAGCATTTGAACATGATTTTTTAACAAGCGAAGTATTTGTATTTCAGCTTGTCTTTGTATAGCATTTGAACATGATTTTTTAACAAGCGAAGTATTTGTATTTCAGCTTGTCTTTGTATAGCATTTGAACATGATTTTTTAACAAGCGAAGTATTTGTATTTCAGCTTGTCTTTGTATAGCATTTGAACATGATTTTTTAACAAGCGAAGTATTTGTATTTCAGCTTGTCTTTGTATAGCATTTGAACATGATTTTTTAACAAGCGAAGTATTTGTATTTCAGCTTGTCTTTGTATAGCATTTGAACATGATTTTTTAACAAGCGAAGTATTTGTATTTCAGCTTGTCTTTGTATAGCATTTGAACATGATTTTTTAACAAGCGAAGTATTTGTATTTCAGCTTGTCTTTGTATAGCATTTGAACATGATTTTTTAACAAGCGAAGTATTTGTATTTCAGCTTGTCTTTGTATAGCATTTGAACATGATTTTTTAACAAGCGAAGTATTTGTATTTCAGCTTGTCTTTGTATAGCATTTGAACATGATTTTTTAACAAGCGAAGTATTTGTATTTCAGCTTGTCTTTGTATAGCATTTGAACATGATTTTTTAACAAGCGAAGTATTTGTATTTCAGCTTGTCTTTGTATAGATTTGTAAATATATAAGTTGTCTGGAAGAAATAAGTCGTCTGGAAGGTTTTCCAACTGGACGACTTACAAATAAGTCGTCTAGAAGGTTTGGACGACTTGAAGGGATAGTAGAAGGTAGTCTAAAAATAAAATACACTTGAAGGGATAGTAGAAGGTCGTCTAAAAATAAAATACACTGGACGACTAATAATTTAGTCGTCTGGACGGGTAATCAAGACTGGACGACTTAAATTTAGGTCGTCTGGACAACTAGTCAACTGGTTGTGTACATTATGGTTTCGTATGGCCAGTTTCCTTGCAGTTTGAGCATCTTCGTGACCTGTGTTTCTTCCTGGGTTTGTGTCCTCTCATCCTAGATAGCTCCAACCAAGATTGCCATCTTGATTTCTTCGGTCTCCCCCGACCACGCTTTAGTTCTGGAGGAAAGCATTCTCGTTCCTCAATATGTTGTGACACGATAGGATATATATTCTCTGAGTATCCTGCATACAGATAATTCTTTGAGTACAGTGGACATACAAGTGTGGAGATATGCAAACCAGCATGTGTTCCAGCAGCTATAGCATGAGAGCAAGGTATTTTCTCCACTCCATAGACACCACAATCACACTTTGCATGTTCCAAATCAACCACACAGTCCATTTTGCCACCTTTGACAAAGAAATGCCATCCATCAATTGGTTCAACCGTCATCGTATTCGCTATCTCTTCTCGAACAGCAAGCAAGTATTCAACACCCCCGCTATGTTCAGTTGTGAGACTCAAAGCATCTTGTCTCCTTTTCCAATACCATTTTCCTAACTTCTGCCTTATGAACTCCAGCAGGAACGTAATCGGAAATCCTCTTGCTCGCTTCAGTGCGGAATTAATAGATTCAGCAATGTTGCTTGTTTTTATGTTGAACCTGTTCCCCTTACAATAAACCCTTGACCATAGCCTGACGTCGGCTTTCTCCAAATACGTTGCAAGTTCCGGGTTTGCACTCCGTATCTCAGCCATGTACCGGTCAAAATCGTAAACCGTGTGAGCATAAGCAGCCCCTTTCACCAAGTACATGAGATGTTTCCCTTTAAACTTTTTGACAATGTTATCTTGAAGGTGATAATAACATATTCCTCGGGTTGCCCAAGGAAACACCTTATCACACGCACTTTTAATGGCCTTGTGCCGGTCGGAGACTATCACCAGAGGCTTGTCATGAGATATACAACTAGCCAATTTTGTGAAAAACCATTCCCAAGAAGGTATATCTTCCTCATCCACGATCCCAAAAGCCAATGGGAATATCTGAAAATTGCCATCTTGTGCGGCTGCAACTAACATAGTTCCTCCATACTTTCCACTTAGGTGAGTTCCATCCACCACAATGACCCTTCTCTGATACTTAAAACCTTTGATAGAAGCTCCAAAAGAGAGAAATAGATACTTAAATCTTTTCATAGAATCAAGTTCTATCGCCGTGATAGAATCAGGATTTGCAATGGAGATTTGCTCGAGATATGATGCCAGACGCGAATACCCTTCTTCTGCTGATCCTCTCACCAATCTTTGTGCATATAACAGTGCTCTGTATGAAGTGGTGTAATCAAGCGCCATGCCAAACATGTTCCTCATTGCATCAGTGATATGCTGCGGAGTTATCCCATCAATGATTCCAACACGATCAATGAAAAGACTACCTACATACTTCGGAGTACAGTGTCTCCGCTGAGCGATTCGGTCTCCCGCTGAGCATAAATGTTTTTCCACATACTTTGTTACCCAAAACGTGTTTGTCCCATGTTTGACACTCGCTCTGACCTTCCATCCACAATAGCTAACCGGACATGTTGCCACAACGAGAGTTTTCGTTGATTTGTATAATCTGAAAGAAAACTTACCCCTCACTGCTGCCAACCGCAGCTCTGAAAGCAGAGCACCCTTGCTAACAAAACTCTGGTTGACATAGATACTGGTACCATTCGATTTTCCTCCTTCAATAGCATTTGTCTTAGCATATGTCTTTTGGATTTCTTCAAAACAAATATTATCATCATCTTCCTCGTCCTCATCTGGAACCTTTCCATAAAGACTGTAATCCCCACCATTCTGATCCGTTTCACCAACAATAGAATTATCAGCATCCTCCTCCCCATTTTCCTCCTCCCCATCTTCTTCCCATTCACCAGCTTCATCATCATCACCAACATCTTCTTCCCATTCACCAGCTTCATCATCATCACCAACATCTTCTTCCCATTCACCAGCTTCATCATCATCACCAACATCTTCTTCCCATTCACCAGCTTCATCATCATCACCAACATCTTCTTCCCATTCACCAGCTTCATCATCATCACCAACATCTTCTTCCCATTCACCAGCTTCATCATCATCACCAACATCTTCTTCCCATTCACCAGCTTCATCATCATCACCAACATCTTCTTCCCATTCACCAGCTTCATCATCATCACCAACATCTTCTTCCCATTCACCAGCTTCATCATCATCACCAACATCTTCTTCCCATTCACCAGCTTCATCATCATCACCAACATCTTCTTCCCATTCACCAGCTTCATCATTATCACCAACATCTTTTTCCCATTCACCAGCTTCATCAATATCCCTTTTCTCTGAAACCGTTTCGACCTTGCTGCGGCTTGATACACAAAGACATACTCTATGGGTTTTGAGTATCTCCAGCAAGTTTCGAACTTGTCTATCACTTGTAACATGAATGGGAAGACTGCCTGGAGCCATCATCATTTCTGCTGGTAATGAGTAGCTAATCTCCACACTCACTGTTCTCATGTCCAGGTTATAATCTTCTTGAGCCATTGCAACAAGTTCAGCATATGTTGAATCTTCATTCAATAAAAACAATCTTCCTCCTTTGAGATCATCAACCACAAAATCCCAACGGAAATCTCTCAACAACCATTCTCCATACACTGCATGTAACTGAAAAATCATCTGCAAATATTCAAAATAAAACACATTAGTAAACATAGAGAAAAGGGAAATGAAGAAGTTCAATAAACATTGCCGCAGACGACTTAGCATTAAGTCGTCCAGAAGACTTAAAGGTAAGTCGTCTAAAGAGGTCACTTTTGCAATTGAAAATTAAAAGGGACGACTTAATTCTAAGTCGTCCGGCTTTGTTTGTTAAAAAAAAAACTTCAGACGACTTATATATAAGTCGTCTACGAGAAACGGGCTAGTTTTGCATTTGACCGAATCGTGTCAGATCTTTGACTATTTCTGGACGACTTATAATTCAGTCGTCTCTAGGAAAGTTAAAATTTCAATATTTTATGAAAACTTGACGACTTACACGTAAGTCGTCAAGTTTTCATAAAATATTGAAATTTTAACTTTCCCAGAGACGACTGAATTATAAGTCGTCCAGAAATAGTCAAAGATCTGACACGATTCGGTCAAATGCAAAACTAGCCCGTTTCTCGTAGACGACTTATATATAAGTCGTCTGAAGTTTTTTTTTTAACAAACAAAGCCGGACGACTTAGAATTAAGTCGTCCCTTTTAATTTTCAATTGCAAAAGTGACCTCTTTAGACGACTTACCTTTAAGTCTTCGGGACGACTTAATGCTAAGTCGTCTGCGGCAATGTTTATTGAACTTCTTCATTTCCCTTTTCTCTATGTTTACTAATGTGTTTTATTTTGAATATTTGCAGATGATTTTTCAGTTACATGCAGTGTATGGAGAATGGTTGTTGAGAGATTTCCGTTGGGATTTTGTGGTTCAACCATAGCCCATATTTTGAATCAAAAGCTTGAGTTTTTTGGATGAATATAGAGAGAAAGTGAAAGAAATGTTGTTTTTAGTTCATAACAATTGAAACAGAGAGAGTGTAAAGAGATTTACGTGCATTAAAGGGCATTAAAAGCTCCAAACAGTTCGTACAAGGTTGTTGCCACTATTCATTGCAGTGGCAATATTGTAAATACTTGAAGAAGATGAGGTTGAGACAGTAAAGAAGCCATTTTCGAAAAAAAAAAAAAATGTTAATGGCATTTTCGTATATGAAATGCAGGTGTGGGGTTAAAATCTCAAAAAAAAAGAGTCAAAAGAAAAGGTTAGTTTTCTGTTCGACTCCAAGTTTTGAGTCACTTTTGCAGAAAAAACCCACAAAAAAAAGAAAAAGGTAAGTTAGGGGACAACAATGTAAACAATCACACAAAAACTACGCTAGTAGCTTAAAGTGACGCAATATGTAATAAAATCATAGAAATTGACCATGAGTGTAAATCACTCTATTTGTAAAGGTACAAACTAACCGTCCTCCTGACTTGGTCATATGGTGGTTTGTCTATGATTGGACGAAGAGAGAGAAAAAACGCTCCAACTTCTCACTAGTTCTCCAAAAAACTGAAATCGTTTCCGGTGGCCGGCGAGCATCTCGCCGCCGGTCACCACTCCTCTTTTACTTATCTTTTTGTTTTTGTTGACTGTTGTTTTATATTATCGATCGGTTAGATCGAATTAAACTTCCGTTGCGGATATAGTTCTTCGCTAGGCGATTTTGTATTGTAGTCAATCCCAAACCGAAGCTGTTCTTTATGTGTTCTATCAATTCTTCGGTAGGTATTGATATAAATAAAGCTCTGATCTTGTCTTCACTTTGATCGGAGTTTAAGTCGATCATCAGCCTTTCACTTTGCTCTAATCTCAATCCCGATCAGCTGCGGTTCAGATTTCTTCACTGATCACTTTAATCTTCTTACCAAGAGAATCAGTGTCTACGTCATATTTTAGCCACTATGGGGCTTTTTGTTGAGCATCTCTGTCGGATGAAGATTGAGTATGAAGGTTATTCTAAAAGTCAGCTAGGAGTGGATTCAGAAGAAGTTGGCGCTACTGTAGCAGTCCGATGAAAGATTTTTCTTCAACTTGACTTAAATCTCTTCCGCGCGTCAATCTGGTGAATCAAGACCTCTCTGCACAAGTTGCTACGGCTAACGTGAAAGGTATCAGAGATTAGAAGTGTTGTTCATTAAAGTCTAACGGCAAAGCAAGGGTAAATCTTGGATTTACCGGCGACGTTGAAATTCCGGATCTCCAATCTCACATGGAGGCGCGTGTCGGCTTGTTGGATGACGCAAGATTGAAGATCCACGCGAAAGCTTAGGTTGACGCGTGGCTAGGAGCTTCAGATGTCCTGACGCGTGGCTTCGAACGTGTAGTTGTAAGGCGGTTTGGATCCGTAAATTGGGTCTGGGCCTTTAGGTTTTCTTTTATATCTAGCTTGTAATTTCGATGGGGATTGGACTTTATGAACATATACTTGTAATCTTGTCTCCCTAATGGGCTTTAATCAAATGATAAGTTGACAAAAAAAAAAAAAAGACTGTCATATGGTGGAGGCACACCTTCAAAAACCTTCCGACGGGCAACTGCAGCAGCTCCACGCTTTGTTTTGTGTGGAATCATACTGCAAATCAACACACAGAAACATAAAGTGATTTTTCGATTTCAAGCAGTTAATGTCATTGTTATTTTAAATGAATTATTATGTTTATTTCTTATATATTTGATCATAAATAAATTAATTAGTTAATTATAATAAAAATTGTTAAAAGAAAATAGGAAATACGTAATGATTCTTATAAAATTAATGGAAAAGTCTATTTTTATTCATAACATAGAAGTTCTTTAGATAAATGGAAAGATTACAATTCATAATCTCTTGGTTATGAGCCATTCACAATCTGGTTCATAACACTTCCCCTTGGATATCATAACCATTTAGAGCTTGTAATGTGCTTTAATGTTGCCTCATTAAAACCTTAACAGAAAAACCCAATTGGGACAAAACCATGGTGAAAGAAAAAAAGTACAACCCACATTACTCCCCATAATTTGGACATTACTGAAGGTCCCTTGGACCTCTTCAATTTTCTGCAATCCGTGGGTGATGAAGATCTTGGGCAGAATATGATTCGCCCTCGAACATGATAGTTGGTTCTTCTTTACCATCGGCCATGCCACAATCTGATCGAACATATTGAGTCATCGACCTCAAATACACACACACGAAATCTTAGATGATGTTGCTGTGATATGCGTGTACCACCATGTGTAAAACATAACCTGTCTGAAAACAAATCAACAAAACCAAATAACTTCTCTTTGGACTGGTTAGTATAAAATAAACCAAAATCAAAGGCTTCTTCATTGTCCTTCTTATGGACCAATCAGATCAGTGTCTAAAACAAGACTTTTGCACCGTCCATCTCAGGACTAAATAGACTTCTTTATCGTCTACCTTTGGATTGAATGGATCAGTGTCCAAAACAAGTGATCTCACGCCCATGTACTAGATAACAGGTGAGACTGGTCCATATTAAATCTCTTGAGTACCATTTTCTGTATATACTATTTGATGCACAAAGATTTCATTGTTAATGTACTCAGGCTGTAATCCCAAACAAAACTTTGTTTTCCAAGATCTTTCATCTTAAACTCTTTCTTGAAATATTCAACTGTTTGGGAAATTGTATCCAGAAGTTCCTAGGATATTCAGGTCATATACTTTGATGATTATCAATATTGTTCTCGAGAACTTGCTGTACTT
>NC_027756.1:41797185-41797384 GCF_000695525.1 Brassica oleracea var. oleracea | reverse complement strand
TTGTCCTGTATCAATCTTTCTCATTGGCATTATTGTCTTCTATGATAAATTCACCAAGTTTTTTTGACTTTAGGATAATTTTTGTATCCAATACCCACTGTAAATAATTATCTCTAGAGAGATTTAGGGCAGCAAAATCCAGGTTGATTTTCGACATCTCAAATCATATATCACTCAATATTTAGGTATAATTTTTCAT
>NC_027756.1:41759932-41797097 GCF_000695525.1 Brassica oleracea var. oleracea | reverse complement strand
TCTCAGCAATACTATTTCTATGTGCTCATAATATTATGGTTTATCAAGACTAGCAAAACAGATTCAATTAATCATGCAATTATGGTTTAACAATCAATGGATTTTAAGAAGACTAGTAAAAAGATTTATTAATCACTCAATCAGTTTCAAAGCTGATTTTAGCAATACTAGAATATAGATTTCAAGCATGAATTTCAATGAATCAATTTCAAGACTGATTAGTATTTAACATAAACCATGTGTAAATAATTTATCTAGTATCATAATTTATCAAACCTCAAAAACATATAATCAGATCAATCAATTTAATATAACTCATAAGCATAATGAATTTAGGGTTTCAAGTTTCAGATATGCGGATTAAGGTTAGGACTAGAATTAGGGTTTCATGATTTCTAATCACATCAATCAATAAAATCGAACCTAGCATACAATCTTAAACCTCAAGACATTAGATTTTATCATGAATTTATCAACCTATCAGATTATATAAGCAAAGCAAGCTAGCAACCTATCGGATTCAATNNNCAAGTAGGATGAGAAAATAAATCTATCAATCCTAACTGTGATCAAAGTATTAATAAAAACAAGCAGGTCAGATTTAATCAAGACTTAAACATATCAGAATTATTAAACTAGCGGGATGAGAATAATAAATCTAGCAACTTAACTGTCAAACAATTCTAGCAACATAGCATCAGATTCAATCAGATTTAAAACCTCAATGATCAAAACCGAAAACAGTTTTGATTTCAAAAATATTCGATTAGGGTTTTAATATGTGATTTGATAATTATAGTATAATTAATTTTGATACTTATTTTATTTAGGGTTTATAGATACAGGGTTAGAGTTTATCGGATTTTAATCATATAGGAACATGATTTAGGGTTTATCGGATTATTAAAATCCAATTTGGAGTTTTAAGGTTTTAGGGTTTAGATGTTTACCTTAACCTCCAAACGGGTTGAACGGACCACCGAGAATCGAGAAGAACTTCGTGAGCTGGTACGTGCCGAATCGGATCGTCGGGTCGCGAAGAGCAGTCAGGATCGTCAGTCGGATCATCTATCGGATGCGCTATCGCGATCGCCTGGTCGTCGGTACGTCAGGATGCGAACAGATCGTCTGGTCGGATTGCTTTCGCGGCTTAGGAAGATTGTTGGTATGAAAATTTAGGGTTTAGTGGTTGAATATTCAAAACGAGAAAGAGAAAGAAAATTAAGGTTTCTGGTCAAAAATTTTAGGCTCAGGGTTTCTCAGAGTTTCGTGCTGATAACGTGTTATAAAAGTAATGGAAAAGTCTATCTTTATTCATAACATAGAGGTTCCTTATATAGAAGATTACACCGTCATAGATAAATGAAAAGATTACAAATCATAATCTCTTTGTTATGAGTCATCCACAATCTGGTTCATAACAATGATCCTAATGTTTTGCAAGATGTGTTTTGTTTAAAATCATATGTAATGGTGTTTTGTTATTACCTAATGATAATCATTATCTATTTTTATTTTACAAAAAGTAATATATGAAATAGTAAGATCTTTCTATATGTATTTCAAATAAATCAAAAATTTTATCATTATTTTAAATTTTAAGTTTTTTCTAAATTATTATAAAATTTTCCGTTTAAATTTATTTTTATTTTTTTTTATTTTAACTTTTTGTTTAGTTTGATGTATATTGTTGGTTTAAAGAGGTAATTTATAAAGGTAATGAGAGTTAAAAAAGACAAAGGTTTACTTTCGTACTTTATTTTATTGTTTGATATATAGTTTTTCCTCCTAAGATTATAGATTTTGATGGTTTTTAAAAAAATGATGATGGAACTGGAAAAAATTAAAAAAATATCCGCAAGATAATTATGTTTATATATGTGAGCGAAACATCTAGTTTTAACTTTAAAATTAAAACACATCCAAATTTATCGAAGTTTGATGGAAAGTTAATTTTGTGATACAAATAAAATTTTATATTGCCATATATTTACCCTATATACTTCTATGTCAATTTTGTATTCTTCGTCGAATGAATGTTATAGAAAATAATAATAAGACATATTTTATTTATATAAAACGATTAAACTTACAATTTCATCAAATAATTGTAATTGAGAATTACAGTTAAAACAAAAGCCGTCATTTAATTTAGATGTCTTAATTAGATAAAATTCACTAAAATAAGACCACATATTCCTTGAAATCATGTTGAAATTGTTTTTCATGAAGGACAGTTTTCAATATTTTTTGTTTTTTTTTTTGTCACCATTTAGTGTATTGATGTGTTGTTCTCTAGGACAAATATCTTGAAAATTTATTTCGAAAAAGTTGCATCCATAAAATTATACATGATTATCGTTAGGCCCATTACGTGGGTCCTCTAAAGATGAAATTCGTGGCCCATAGTCACCGTCTAAAACCTGTGGTCGGGAAAAAGCCTCGAAATCTCATCATCCATTCCATTTTATCCTGTGACCACGTGACGTTATCCGTGACTCTCTATACTCCTTGCCGCACTAGATACCTCCCTGCCGATTAAATCTTCTTTCAAGCCGAACTCCGGCGAATCCAACGGTGGAGAACCCCCTCACATCCTCCGATCCGACGGTCTAAATTCGAAGTCGTTGTTTCCAGTAAACCTCGCGTTTCCCAAAAGAAGATTAGATTAGATTAGATAAACCCAAAAAAATGTGTTGCCATGTCTTCCTTTGATTTCCTCAATTTCTAGGGTTCCGAAAAACAATGACTACAATCGAATTGCTAAGGCCAGGGATCAGATTCTCAACCTGTTTTAGCAATTACAACACTCTCTTGTCTTCACATGCTTCTACCTTCTTCCGCGTTCGGTCGTGCGCGTTTCGCCACAACCCGAGCCGATTCGTCGTCTCCGATCCGAGATTCAGTCTCTGGGAAGGGGATTCGAGGAGGAAGAAGAGGAGCAGAACGATTGTGAACTGCCAAGAAGGCGATGAGAAAACGAGCTCGAGCGACGGTGAAGGGAACAAGAAGAAGAAGGGAGGGAAGGAAGGTAAAAGCGGTGGGGTGTGGTGGTCGAAGGGCACGAAGAAATGGGAGTGGGAGCCGATAATCAAGGCGCATGAGGTTGGTGTTTTGCTGCTTCAGTTAGGTATCGTTATGTTTCTGGTGCGGTTGCTCCGACCCGGGATACCGTTACCCGGGTCGGAGCCTCGGACGCAGACGACGTTCTTGAGTGTGCCGTATAGTGACTTTTTGAGTAAAGTTAATAATGACGAGGTGAAGAAAGTGGAGGTGGATGGAGTTCATGTTTTGTTTAAGTTGAAAGATGATGGGAGCTGGCAAGAGAGTGAGACTAGTGGTGGGAAGCTCCCTGAGAGGTCAGAGTCTCTGCTTAGAAGTGTGGCTCCGACTAAAAGGGTTGTGTATTCAACTACGAGGCCGAGGGATATTAAGACGCCGTACGAGAAGATGCTGGAGAATAATGTTGAGTTCGGGTCGCCGGATAAGCGCGCTGGTGGCTTCTTCAACTCTGGATTGGTAAGGACAGATGGAAACATGTTCGCGTTGTAATTATATTGAAAAAAAGTTTCATCCTTTTGTTGTTATTTGGGTTGCAGATTGTGTTGTTCTACATTGCAGTGCTTGCAGGGCTTCTTCACCGATTCCCTGTTAGCTTTTCACAGGTTTGTACATTTTTATGATACTCTAGTGTGCGGTTGTTTAAGTTAAGGGTGTGTGCAGTTTCCTTAAAAGATATTTATGAGGTGTACACAGAGTACAACGGGGCAGCTTAGGGCCCGCAAGTCTGGTGGCCCTGGTGGGAGGAAAGTTTCTGGTGATGGTGAAATTATCACTTTTGCAGATGTTGCCGGTGTTGATGAAGCAAAGGAAGAGCTGGAAGAGATTGTGGTAGGTTTTTTTCTGTCCTTAATGCGGCAATGCTCTGAAATGCATAGTCAAATCTTACTTTAATAGCTTTGTTCATAATCTTGTTTATTTCTTCTACACTCGGCTTGATTGTTGCAGGAGTTCCTCAAGAATCCTGATAGGTATGTCCGCCTAGGTGCTCGTCCCCCTCGTGGTGTCCTATTGGTGAGTTAAATCTTCTCTTAGATAGAGTTTATGGGCAATGTTTGGTTACTATGTTTAGCATTTATGGATTTGTTTCTATTTTTGGTAGGTCGGTCTACCTGGAACAGGCAAAACCCTTCTTGCAAAGGCTGTTGCTGGGGAATCTGAAGTCCCCTTCATAAGCTGCTCTGCAAGCGAGTTTGTAGAGCTGTATGTTGGCATGGGTGCTTCACGTGTAAGGGATCTCTTTGCACGGGCCAAGAAGGAGGCTCCGTCAATTATATTTATTGATGAGGTTTGAATACGTGATCAATTGTTGGATCAACTCATTGGAGCCATTCATCTGAACAAAACTGATCTGTTCCTATTACATTTTGCAGATAGATGCTGTAGCAAAAAGCCGTGATAATAAATTCAGAATGGTCAGCAACGATGAAAGGGAGCAAACCTTGAATCAGTTGCTCACTGTAAGTTTTTAATAATGCAGTTATTTTCTGCTGATGCTGCTTTCCTGATCTTTGCATGATCCAGTTATGTGTTGGCAACTGGTTTGCAGGAGATGGATGGTTTTGACAGCAGCTCTGCAGTCATTGTTCTTGGAGCTACAAATCGAGCTGATGTCTTAGACCCTGCCCTGCGTCGTCCAGGAAGATTTGATCGTGTTGTTGCGGTTAGTAGAATGATCTGCCTCTGTCTATTTAAAATGGTTACGCAGTTCAAACACTTTATTATAGCCATCTGAAACATTTTTCAGGTGGAAACACCTAACAAGGTAGGAAGAGAGTCCATTTTGAAAGTGCATGTTTCAAAGAAAGAGCTTCCTTTGGGAGATGATGTCAACCTTGGTAGCATTGCCTCGATGACTACCGGTTTTACTGGGTATAATTCTGGACGGGAAGTTTATTATCTGCGTTTTGCTGGTATATCTCGCTAACTTTTATTTTTGGTTTTTATAGGGCAGACCTTGCAAACCTAGTTAATGAGGCTGCTTTGCTAGCTGGAAGGAAGAGCAAGACGACGGTTGATAAAATTGACTTCATTCAGGCTGTGGAGCGATCAATAGCGGTATATTCTTTCTCAATATTGACCATATCGTCAGGATTTTCCCTTAAAAGTGCATCTCTTGTTGCAGGGCATAGAGAAGAAAACAGCAAGGCTAAAAGGCAGTGAGAAGGCTGTGGTTGCAAGGCATGAAGCTGGGCATGCTGTTGTTGGTACAGCTGTTGCAAATCTTCTTCCTGGACAGTCTCGTGTTGAGGTAAAACAATAAAAAAAAACAGCCTCTTGGATAAGCTTAATTCACATGATTACAAGCATTATTAATACTCTGCTGGTTCATGTTTTGCTACTAGAAATTAAGCATATTGCCGAGATCTGGAGGGGCATTGGGCTTTACATATATTCCTCCAACGCATGAAGATAGATATTTGCTTTTCATTGATGAACTGCATGGCCGCTTGGTCACACTTCTCGGAGGTCGTGCAGCTGAAGAGGTTGTTTACTCGGGGCGTATATCAACAGGTGCGCTTGATGATATCAGGAGAGCAACCGACATGGCATACAAGGCAGTAGCTGAATATGGTCTCAACCAGAAAATCGGACCCGTGTCTGTGTCTACACTTTCTGCTGGTGGGATGGATGACTCTGGGGGCTCACCATGGGGAAGAGATCAGGTAACTTCATTCTACTTAGGCTTGTAAATGGAAAGCAAACTTAAAAACTTTCATGTTTAAATAACAGGGGCATCTAGTTGATCTTGTTCAAAGAGAGGTAACAAATTTGTTGCAGTCCGCTCTTGATGTTGCGTTGACTGTTGTTCGTGCTAATCCAGATGTATTAGAAGGGCTCGGTGCTCAACTGGAAGGTAACACATTACATATCTAGATAGTAATATTTTCTAACTTGACTGAAACAAAACACAAGACCATTTATATGGGCTGGTTTGATTCATTAATTGTTGATGGTTCGTACATGACTCTGATTTATTTTTCTTGAAAACGTGAAAATGGTTTTAGATGAAGAGAAAGTAGAAGGTGAAGAACTGCAGAAATGGCTGAACAGAGTAGTTGCCCCAGAGGAACTTGCTGTGTTCATCAAAGGAAAACAAGCTGCTCTGCTTCCAGAACAAGCTAGCTCCAGTTCGCATATAGAAGCCTCCTGTATCTCTCAGTCCAGGCACCAATGACACTGCCACGTAAAAAGATAACACTTTGATGGGTCAAAAGCTGGAAAAATCTATCTACCATGACGGCACCATCTCCTCGGAAATGGCCCTTTGATGCTTAGTTTTAAGGACTCATTATGTATAGAAAAGCTTTTACTTGCTGGCAAACAAGTATGTGTTGTGATATTTGGTTTTTATTTTTGGCAATTGCATTATTGATTCACATGTATATATAGAAGCCATTCTTATGTTATACAGACTTCAGTTAGAAAAGATGAAATCCATCATGTCCCTAAGGTTGAGTGATGAGTTTAAAGGTTTAAGGGTTACTGAATTGTCTTATAACCCCCTTTTGGTTCTTGCACAATAAAATGATACAATGTTGTCCGTGCTATGAATTGAGCAAAAAAAATTTAAATTAAAAGCATCAGTGTGATAACATAAGACCATGAATTTTCAAGAACTGGAAGCTTTTTTTGTGATGATATTGACGTACAAGGAGTCAACAATTAGACTTTTGAAATGCAGAGTACACAGATTACACACATTTTTACTATTTTTCTCATTTCTTGGCAAAGAGACCACCGAAGCCACCACCGTTCTTCTTCTGTGGCACTGCCAGCGAGTTCTTGCCACCTGAAACCGTTTAACGGCCACCGTTGCCTCCGTTGTTTCCTTCTTTATCGTCCACCTTCTTGAGGAGAGGATCGGTCTCGTAAAACTGATCTTGCTTGGTCAAACTGCCAAGAACGAAGTCAATGATACTTCTCTTCTTTCGTGGTGGTGGTGTTGGTGGTTCCCTTAGCCCCCGTGGCGAAGCATCTTACGGTGGCCGGAGCAAAGGACATTAGTATCGAGGAAGCCATTCTTGTTGTCTTCTGTTCTGTTCTGCTCGGTATCTCTTCTGCTTCTTGGGTTATGTGTTTTAATTTTCGTGTGGCTTTTTTACAAAGGGATTGGATTGTCGGTGAATATGAGCCGTTGGATCTTTTTGACATGTGCTCTCCACAAGTATCCTATCCTTTCTTTTTCCCTTACATGCATGCATTTTTTTTTTTTTTGACCAAAAAAAGAGTTAGGATCAATACATGCATGCATTTTATGTGTTGATAACTTGATATGATGAGATGTTGTCATGTTGATTATTAGCATGGTATGATGATTCATTCAAATTGAAAAGTAAAAGCATGACTATCGGTAAAACGTTTTTGGGTTCTTAAAATTTTATTTTTCTAATTAAAAAATTAAAAATTAAAAATTAAAAATGAATCAATCGCGGACCGCCACCAGTGGCGGAGGCAGAGAATAATATTTTTGAGGGCATCTACACTAAGCTAAAGTATTTACAGTGGGGCCATATAGGTTGGGATTAATAATTTATACTAATTTCTTAATTTTGTTGGGTTCAATGGCCCCCACCTTGTTCTATGTGGCTCTGCCACGTGTCTGTGGAGCCCGCAAACAGTACAACAAACCCGTGTGAAACATTTCTTATTTGGCAACATTGAAGCACGGTTTTTTAAAAAAAAGGTGAGACCTACGCGTAAGAACCCTCCTCCCACCACAGATAATCATGCTCTAAGAAATGTGGAGGCGCCACGTGGTATTTGCATCCTATTGTTGCACAATTTTTTATCACCTTTGACAAAAAGAATTATCGTATCATAAAACTAACTTTTAATTTCCACATATTTTATGCTCGTAGAAACTTTTTAATATAAATTGTGTTAAAATATTGAACGAAGGAAACTGATTTTTTTGTTCGATTGGCGAAATTAACGAGCCAGTTATAAAAAAAAGAAGCTGGCGAAATTAACTGGAGCCATTGTTAACAAATTAAATCAACCACAACAAAATTAATCTACTGTCTTACAGTATAAATCTATTAATCAATAGAGACAATTCTACAATTAAATCAAATTTATTTAGGACAATACTCAAAATTCTACTATACATTAATTGAGAAATCACTTAAGTAATTTTTGTTTACGTGACACTCATATAGAAAATTTGAGAAAATTATTATAATTTTATTAGTTGATGATCTTTTTTATTTTAATTATGTTAAAAATGTATAAATCTAATTAATATTAGTTGTCAATAACCAAATAATATGCATACTGAATTAAATTAATAATTAAAAGATTGATAAAAAAATCATGATAATCAGTTAGTTTCCTTAAAAAGTCCTTATCATTTGATTTGTTGATTATCAAACTAAATAATATAAGGAATGAAAATTATATTATGAAATTTATTATTAAACACATCTAATAATATGATACAATTTTGATAATAAAAAAGGTAAATATGAAAAAAACTGATTTAAATACAGAGTAAATTTAAAGAAAAGTAATCAAAAATTTTACATATTTCAACATTAGAAAAAAAACCATCTTATTATTTTTTTCTAAAAAATACAAATTTGATATAATAAATAAAAATATTAATGTGTTTTAAGAATTTACAGTTATAAAAATTCGAAAATTGAGAAGTTACTTTAGTAATTTCTACTTATGTGTCAATCATAGAGATAATTTAAAAAAATTGTAATAATTTGATTAGTTGAGAGATATTTAATTTTTAGTTATTTTAATTAGATCCTACTATACATTAACTGAGAAGTCAATTAAATGATTTTTCCTTAGGTGTCACTTATATAAAGAGTTTGAGAAAATTGTTATAATTTGTTTGGTCGATAACTTTTAATTTTTCTTTATTTTAATTATGTTTTAAAAAAAAGAAAGTATAAACTAATTAATGCTAGTTGCCAATAACCCAATAATATGCATATTGAATTATATTAACTAATTAAAAGATTGATAAGAAATCATCATAATCAATTAGTTACTTTAAAAAATCCTTATAATTTGATTTGTTGATTATCAAACCAAATATATAAGGAATGAAAAATATATTGTGTAATTTATTATTAAACACATCTAATAATTCATGCTGCTAAATATTGTATGAAAAATATATAATGCTGTTTTATTATGTAAAAATAACCATATAGGTCCCCTAGCTTATTTAGTTTGTACAGAAAAAAAAAGAAGTAGCTTAAAAAATCATTCATGCTGTTAAAGTTAAAAACAACTACGTTTGCTTGCGAATTCGCGGATATAAATATTTTATGAAAATATATATTATATATACAATGTCATAATTTTAAATAATAATTAAAAACATTAAAAATATATAATTTTTAACTTCAGATAGGGTGAAAATCAATCGTAAAGTTTTCCTAAATTTGTTGTAAAAATGACTGATGAATATTTAGTAATAACAAATGCTTGTAGAATTATATATGTAATTATCATATCAACTTCTCCAACACATTATGCAACTTCTTCGGGCTCTTTTTTCTCGTCATCATTTCATTCATTTTATTAAATTTTTGCTAATGTTTTCTTAATGTTTTACATATTTTTTTTGCCAAATATTTATTTCTCTCTCTGAATAAAAATACATTACTTTATCCAGTATATTATTTGACTTAAATGCAAAACATTTTTTAAATCAAATTTTTCATTTGTTCTGTTAAATATAATCCGTCAAATCTTCAAAGCCTAATTATTTATGAAGCATCTATATAAATTATAAGAGATTAATAATTATTATAGATACTACTATATTTTTATAGGAATATAAAATCATTATATCAATTTCTATATGCTGTCCATGATAATAAGTGAGTTACCTTAAAAAATCCTTATAATTTGATTTGTTGATTATCAAACCAAATAATATAAAGAATAAAAATTGTATTGTGAAAATTATTATTAAACATCTTCTAAGCACACATAACTTTTAATAAAAGTTAGCCACTCATTTTTGACCATGTGTGATGAACTTGAGTAACTCAAATAAGTTTATAAATTTTGAAATAAAAAAGTTGAGATTTTAGTATGAAATAAGATAGGAAGTGTAAGAGAAATGGTTTGTGTGTATAAGAAATATGAATATGAAGATGTAGATGTTGATTTTAGGTGCATTTAGAGTTTGAAATTGGTTGCTTATGGTAGTTGGGGTGTTGAAGACAATGACAATGTTGTAAATAAAAGAGAAAGATGAAGATGATTGAGTAAAATAAACATTTTTGGGAAAAATGACATTTTCGTGAATAATACAAACTTCTAGGGTGAAAATGACAAATAAAAATTTCAAAAAAATCATGGGTTACTTTTGGATTTGACTTTTTGTTTTGAGTCATATTTGTAAAAACCCCTATAGAAAATTATTTCAGAAATTTGGGAAAAGAGAATAAAACAACTACTACCTTGTCCCCTTAGAATTAAAACCAAAATCTATGTCTCCATAGTATAAACATGTATGCCGAATCATGTTTTGTCCTTTCTATTAATTTCTAAATACAAGTATTAAAAAAGTAATGTAATTACTCAAATTGTTTTTACTATTACTAACTAAGAAGTAAAAAAAACAGAGTAAAAAATCATAACATGTCGTCGACTCCGGCTCTTCTTTCTCTCCAACGAAAAGGCGATTAGGTTTCGTTATCAATATCTTCTTCTCCGGCCGTCTTAGTTCATCGGAGACCTTGAACTCATCGTCACATCTCTCGTTCGTCATCCTTCTTTCTTCTCTCCTCTCTAAACACCACATACTAGAATCACTTTGTAGTCTCTGCCGGCTACAATTGGAGTTGTTCAAGCTCGAGAGAAGCTTCTTGTCGCTGATAAAGAACGATTAGCTTCACGCTGTTCTTCTCTTCCTCTTACTTCATCTCGGTTCCCAAAATCGTTGAGGTTAGGGTTTCGAAATCCCCTTTATGCTTTTTTGTTGATCTTAATTTCCTTATTTGCATGTACTAGGAAGAGATTAAAGTTGTTCTACGGACGAAGAGATTGAAGTTGTTCGATTTTCATCTTGGTTCCTCTTTCCCCAAAATTGAAGGTAAGGTTTTGAGATCCCCTTATCGATTTTGATATTTTTTTTTTGATTGTGTTGATGTGCATGTCTTAGTAAAAGATTGAATGGAGTAGAAACTCAAACTGATTCAAGTTTATTGTTTGAAATTTATTTTTTGTTGACATTTTAAGAGAACGATTATGCATTATGTTTGTGAGCGGGTTTGATTATACTTAAATGTTTTATAGTTTATCAAAGATGAGATGGAGTTATATGTTCGTTATGTACTAGGAAGAGATTGAATTGTTTAAAAACAAATTAATTCATGTTGATGGTTTTCATTGTAGTTTGCGGTTGAGTTGATTATGAGTTACATGTGCTATATAAAATGTCTAATAGTTTGATTGTGAGATTAAGTTATAGTTTGATTTCCTTAAGGAATTACTAACGAGTTGAAGTTTTTGCTTTTATGCTTTATAGGAATGGCATACGAGTTTCCAAAACACATACTTGAAGAAAGAGTTGAGACGCAGATTGATAATATTTAGTAGGCCTGGGCATTTTACCCGGATCCGAGGACCCGACCCGGAACCGACCCAAAAATGCAGGGTCGGGTCTAGAACCAAACCGAGACATTTACCCTATTGGGTCTAATGATGGAGGACCCGGGAGTAGCAGGCTCGGGTCCACAACCGACCCGGGATCCAAGAGGGTATTTGTGGAACCGAAAATTAATAGAGTTAATGACTCTATTTGAAACCAGATACCCTTCACACTTCCCCTTGTGTGTTCGACGTTTCCATTCCCCCAAATATCTCCACGATTGAGAAAGGAAAATTTTATTTATTAACCATAAATCCGAAAATCAAGCAGATATCAACTGGAATCAGAGAATCCAGTCTATTCTCCTCCATCTGAGCGTCTAGATATCGATCTCATGTAAGCCTAATCCCTAATTTTTTCGAGTTTTGTTTTTGCGGTTACTCAAGTCGACTTTAACTTTATCTTGATGTGTTTGTTGTTCGAGTTTGTTCTTGTTGTTTGTTGTTCGAAATTGTTGCTCTGTTCATTATGATATTTTATCTTGAACCTTGAAAACTTGTTCATTGTGGCTTGTGTTTTGTATTGTAGATGGTGTCTTGTGATAATTCAGTGAGAATAGATGAACACAATCGTGGTGACGATGATGATTCAGATAGTTTAACTGAAGATGAAACTCAGACTCAGTCTCCAAGAGCTCATACTAAAGGGAAACATAAAGAAGCAGAGGATGGCAGTGGTTCAAAGTCAAAAAAGAATAGCAAAACTACATCATGGGGTTGGGAGCATTTCATCAGGAAGAAAGATGACTTACACAGAGCTTATTGCAGCCACTGTGGCAAAGATATGTCATGTCCAACCAAATCTGGAACTTTTAACATGAGGAAGCATTTGAATTTTGCTGCACGGGTTACCAAGTGTGGCTAGCTGCGAAGAAATTTAATAAGGATGGTCCTGAAGATGAAAATGGTAGTGTCAAGTTGTGTAAGGTATCAGACGCTGTTATTGTAAATTAATTGATATGAATATTTATAACTTTGAAGGGTAGTGAAAGTGTAAAAGTGACAAAATTTGATTTTGTACTAAGAGGACAATAGCATAGTTTAGTTGTTCTATTTTCCTAGTACGTTTGTGCTATGGCTTCATATCAAGAGACTGGATAGTCAAGATTTCGCATGTGTATAGGGAAGCTAATCATCTAGCCGATGGATTAGCTAACTATGCTTTTTCGTTATCATTTGGTTTGCATGTTTTTTAGTTTGTTCCTGATAGCGTTGTTGCTATTTCTTTGGAGGATATTCATGGGGTATCTAGACCTCGGAAAATTTGCCTGTAATTTCTTATGGTTTGAATAAAAAGTAGGGGACTCATGTCTCCTGCAGCCTACCACAAAAAAAAAAAGAGGTTCTATTTTCCTAAATTTCCCTTATTATATGTTCATTTGTAGTTACTAAAGTATTCAACTATTACGTGGTTAAATCATGTTATCACTAAATTGATTATCTAAAAGGAATATTTAGGAGTTATAGTTAATATTTAGGATTTTGTTCGCTCTAACAAATCAGTTTACATAACTAAAAAATACGTGTAAATAATAATTTGGAAATATATAGATTTAAAAGAAGTTATGATTTATGTATATATGTTAGGGGTTTTAGTAATTAAACCCCTCAACTAAAGATGAATCGTAAATAAAACTCTCAACTAAACATCCTGTGAAATAAATCCTCAACTTTCCGTTAACGTATGTTACTCTCCGTCTAAAAAACCATGACGGAGGATGACATACGTTAACGGTTTATAAGTTGAGGGTTTATAATATCGAAAACTTAGTTGAAGATTTTTTTTACGATTCAAGAATAGTTGAGGGGTTTTATCACTAAAATTCATTAAATGTTTACATACATTTATTATCATTTATAAATTGTTATTGATTGATATAAGCCTTTAAAATGGTTGCTAAAAAATCCTTTAAAACTAATTTATAAATTTTAATACATTAATTTATAAAATATTGATAAAGGTTCATAAATATTTTGATACTTTTACATATGATTAGTACGATTTCACAATGATTTTATAAGTTTTTACAATTTCTGATACTTGTAGGATAAAATAATCTAACATTATTCGTGATACTACTGAAACATAAAGTAATACAATAAATCAAGAATAATACATCAAATATATTTTTTATTGATCAAGAAAACAAAAATATAACGTATTGGTTCAGAAATCAATGAGAATAAAAATAATCATGCATTATTTTTGGGGGATAGGGGGAAAGGATGAGCCGGAAGGCGGAAATCATGAAAATAGAAAAAAAGTGCATCATACTCTAAATAGAAATATTGACTTCATGGATGAATTATCCTCGACATTACTTAAGACTTAATATAACTTAGAAACATTAACTTATTTGATATTTGACAATGACGATGTAAACACACAAATTTTTATATTACTATTGTCAAATATCAAATAATTTAATATCTTAAAGTTATAATAAGTTGTAAGTAGTGTTGAAAATTATTAATTTAGGATGTATAAATTAATTTTATAATAAACTAATGTCTTAAAATTTATAAATTAGTTTTAATGGCTTATCAATCAATCTAAAACAATGTATAAATGACAATAAAGATTTTAAAGCATTTAATGACTTTTAGTAATAAAACCCCTTAACTATTTTTGAATCGTAAAAAATCTTTCAACTAAATTTTCAACATTATAAAGCTTCGCTTTATAAACCGTTAACGTATGTCACCCTCCATCACGGTTTTTTAGACGGAGGATAACATATGTTAACGAAATTAAAGTTGATGGTTTATTTCACAGAATTTTTGATCGAGGGTTTCTTTTACGATTCATTTTTAGTTGACGGATTTAATTACTAAAAATCTTATATGTTATGGATTTACAACGTATGTGTTTTGTAAGACAAAATAAAAATTGAAGGATAAGATCCTAGTACTATTATATAACTAAGACTTAGGGCATATATTGACAGAAAATTTTAGAGCATATACTTCAGCTTCTCGGATAAAAGAACAGAAAATAATAGAAAGTACAGGAAGAATCTGAACCGCTTCTTTTTGAGAATCATTAAGAACCTCATGAGATACTCACTTTTCCTGTTTTCCATATGTTTAGTTTTAATTGGTCTAATTTTAGTTATGCAACTAAAAGTACAATAAAAGTAATACTATAACACAGTAATACAATAAACACTATATATTATACTTTTAAATTAATTTATGGAATTATTAACATATATAGTTTGAAGTATGTTTATGTAAAAGTAAGAAGTGTTAAATTTTAAAGGAATATATAACGATTAAATTTTATAAATATTTGTTAGATTTTTTTTCTATTATTTAATGTATATAAATATATATTTTAAATGAAAATGCATTTTTACGTATAAAATGATAAAATAACATTAAAATACTTTGAAGTATTTTTAAAAGAACTAAAGTGAACTTCACTGTGAATAAATGAATACAATTATTAATTTATGTTTAAATATGAATCATATACTTACATAAAGCTTTTAAAGAAAATTATAACCATCTTATCAAATTATATTATATTTTGTCGTGTTACAAAGATTTTGGGATGAAATAAGTGATGAAGTGAAAGAGAAATAGTATGAAAATGTTGATTTTAGGTACATTTAGAGTTTGATACTGGTTGTTCATGATGGTTGGTGTATTTAAGACAATGGTAATGTTGTAAATAGAAGAGGAAGATGATGATGATTGAGTAAAATAAGCAATTTTGAAAAAGAAATTGTATTTTTGTGAATAGTCCGAATTTCTAAGGTGAAAAGGGTAAATGAAATTCTTTTAAAAGTCATGGGTTACTTTTGTATTTGATTTTTTGTTTTAAGTCATACTATATCTCGATCCGCGCAACCACGCAGATTTTTTTTTCATTTATTTTTATATAAATATTTTGTTTTCAATTCTAAATTGGTATATATTATAATTATGTGTCTATCAATTTTTAAAACATAATAATTTTACGGTATTTTTTTATTGAATAAATTGTTTTAAACTTTCACATGTATTTGTATCTTCTTATATATATATATATATTTGGATTATTATTTCATTATTAAAATCCTAACTATATATATATAAAGATTAGTAAAATATTGTTTTATTGTCATACTCAAAGATATTGTAACATTTCACAAATTTAGAAAGTTTTTTAAAAATTAAACTTTTCGCTTCATAAATTTATATTATCGAGTAAATAATTAAACATTTTATTGATAGCCTAATAAATCCAATGGATCATCTATTGTTTAAATCCAGTTATTGATAGCCCAATAAAACTTTCTGGTAGGCCCAAAATTTAAATGATAAGATTAGAGATTAAATGTAACATGATTTTCTAGAAATAGGTCTATTAGGTCTATTTTTTGAAAAATCACACATGAATCAAGGTTGTGACTTATGTTTTAATATATATAAGATTCGTAAAACACCCTAAAACAAATTTAGAAATACCCATATGTTTTAAATATATAATAATAAGTTTTGTAAGTGTTAAAATTTTTATATACCACAATTTAATAATAAATATTTAATAATTAATTACGTGGACATAATCATTTAACCAATATTTAGTCATACATATATACTTCGGAATTGCTTCAATGAAGTGGAGCTTGGTTTAGTAATAGGAAAGCCAACGTTATTGATTTTTTTTTAATTATGTTATTAGGCTTGTGATAAAATTTTGGTAATTTCCCCATTACGCATGCATACATATCTTTGTTAGCCTCACCACTAGGCCTGAGATTTATTATCCGAGATTCAGGTTCGATCAGAGATCCGTTCCGGATCCGCTTTAAAAATAGGATATTCGTAGTGTCCGGATCCGAATCCGGATAGTAAAATCTTGGATCCGTTCAAACCGAATCCGGATCCGGATATCTTAATTTTTAGGTCCGGATATCCGGATCCGGATCTGTATTAATTTTTAAAACACATTAAATTTTTAATTTTCATTAATATTTATATTTTATATATTAATATTTATACATATAAATTAATTTTATAATATTATGTTTAGTTTTTACAATATTATAGAAATATATATATTTATAAATATTGTATGAATTTTTAATTAATGTGTTATTTTTAAAATGTAGTATTTTTAAAAACTAGATATATATTTTAATTATATTTATGGATCGGGATCCGAATCTGGATATCTGCGAGTAATAGAATATAGAGACGGATATCCGAAATCCAGATATCCGGAAACCACGAATCTGGATCCGTATATTAAATTCACGGATCCGACGGATTCCGATCCGGGTACCCTAAATTTTTCGGATATCCGGATCCGTCCCATGCCTACTCACCGCCACATGGACCATGTAACATTAATTCTCTAATGGTCTCGTATTAATGAAGCTCAAAATCTCTGTCCACAATTTTAGTAGATATAAACATATCTACCTCATAATTTGTAGATAACTTAGATAATGGATGAAGAAAAGTACCATATAAGCATGTGTAGTTTTTTTTCTTTTGAAACTTAAATATTTAAATAAATGGATTTTAAATTATATTTTTAACAAAATATCTCAAATATTTAATTAGATGTCATATGAGAATATATGGAAAAGAGGAAACTGAATGTGGGTTTATCCTAATTTTTAATAAATTGAGAATATCAGTTTGTAAAGATAAACCATTAGGATGTAATATCGAACTATAAGACATCATAACATCAATAAAGAGCAAAGCCAGAACCATATATATGAAGATATATATCAATTATATTTTTTCTTTAAACACGTTTAGACCTTTTCGATTATTATTATTATTATTATTATTATTATTATTATTATTATTATTATTATTATTATTATTATTATTATTATTATTATTATTATTATTATTATTATTATTATTATTATTATTATTATTATTATTATTATTATTATTATTATTATTATTATTATTATTATTATTATTATTATTATTATTATTATTATTATTATTATTATTATTATTATTATTATTATTATTATTATTATTATTATTATTATTATTATTATTATTATTATTATTATTATTATTATTATTATTATTATTATTATTATTATTATTATTATTATTATTATTATTATTATTATTATTATTATTATTATTATTATTATTATTATTATTATTATTATTATTATTATTATTATTATTATTATTATTATTATTATTATTATTATTATTATTATTATTATTATTATTATTATTATTATATTATTATTAAGTAGTGGATAAACATAATAATTCATTAAGGTTACTATTGATATCACTTCGTAAATAATAGTATAGATAGATTGAACTAATTTGAAACTGAAGAAAATTTATTAATTTATCGAATATAAATTATATTGTTTCTACTGTATTAGTAAAGCTATTGAAACTGAAGAAATTTATTAATTTATCGAATATAAATTTATTTTTATAAATTCAAATTTTACACATAAAATTAAATAAAATTTTTACAGTAAGATTTATAATATTTTAAAACTAGAATTAGACAACAAGAATATTACAAAAGAAACTTAATTAAAAATTAATTTTTAAAAGATACATGAAGAAATAATTATTACATAAATTTAAATATTATAACAACACTAATAGTCTGTAAATTTTCTCCGGAACTTTCAAAATCTCTAAAATATTGTCCAAACAAATTTTGTGTAACCGAAAATGGAGCATTACATAAATAATTTTATGGAATAATGTGGTATTTTTCTTGTAGTTTAATAATTAATTATGTATTTCTATTTATAATTTTATATATTAGTGGAAGATTTTATTAATTAATATTATCTTAATATTTTTATATATGTACTAGTTATTTATAAAAGTTTAGTGAATTTATATTCATTGTAAAAAATATAAAGACTATTATGTAAAATACAAATAATTTTGAAGTCGATTGAAGTTTTGTTTTTAGAGAATATCACTTTAAAACTTCAAATTTAGAGTTTGAAAACTGTAAAATAGATAGTTTTTTTGAAGATGCTCTTAGAAAAAACATAACAGTATTATTGATTTATTATGATAACTCTAGTATGAGGCCTCATCAGTATAAACAACAATGGGGCTTCTCACGTTATGAGTGCCATCAAACCAGATTAGACTTGCGGAGGAAGGCAGTTCTGGGTCAACATTGCTGCCTGAAACAGTCACTGTGAAAGACTGCTTCTCATTCACAAACTTCATAGATAGAACACTAGGGGAGACCTTAACGCTGAGAGTAGAACCGCGACCTGCAAGTACCTTGCATTTGTATGTAGAGTTGGGGGCACCGACGTTAGTGACGGTTCTGTTGAAAGTGACGGTGAAAGAGCTATCTGATCTCGATAATTTAGCTGACATGGAAGGATAGTTAAGGTTCCTCTGTAAGATATTTTCAGTGCAAGTGACGGCTTCGCCTGCGATGATTTTCAGGGTAGTCACATTGAAGTTCATGCCGCAGAGAAAGGCAATGTAGTCTGCTTTGTCCAGTTCATATACGAGTCCGGGGTTAAGAGCTGCTATTGGGTCGACATGTCCAGCTCCATAGGAAAACTCGGCCGATGCCACGCCAGTTCCAGTAGCATTCATAGGCCAAGCTGCAAATATTAACTAAATGACCGAAAAACAAGAGCAAGGTTACTTGTGGAACAAGAAGGCATTATTATTATTTTTACCGGTTGTCATGATGGCCGATTTAATCATGGAAGGAGTCCATTCAGGATAAAATGTCTTGACGTATGCAGCCACGCCGGCAGCATGCGGACAAGCCATCGAGGTTCCAGCAAGTACAGCGTAGTTTACACGTCTGGTGTCATTCTCTTGTTTGTAGGGTGGTACAGGTGAAGCCACATGTGAATAGGCCGCGAGGATCTCCACTCCTGGTGCTGTTATATCCGGCTGCAGCCATAGTCGCGGGTCAGAAGCCAATAGAGGAATAATAGCTGCAACCATAGTCGCGGGTCAGAAGCCAATAGAGGAATAATAGCAGGAGACTGCCAGGAGTAGGATTATATGTTTGGTTTGTACCTTAAGAATATCAGAAGCAATTCTGTTTGGTCCGCGGCCAGAGAAGGAAACAACTTTTGGAGCTGTCTGATTAAAGATTGTCTTAGTTTTCAGAACAGCCGCTTCTGGGGATCTGAGAACAGAAAAAAATCAGGTAAAGATGTAGGAGTATATATAGTTTATACTCATGTTTTGAGGTATCAGACTTATGCACACAAATAAAAAAAAACTTTTAATTTGTATTTTCTAAATAAAAAAATTATTAACTATACATCTAACTATATTTTAATTGATGGAAAAATAAACTGCAGAATATAAAAGATCACATATATCATCAAAAGTTAATAAATTTTGAATTAAAATTTGTAAACGTCATCTAATTTGAAACCAAAAAATTCTAAAACATCATCTATTAAAAAGGGAGAGTATAACGAATGAATGTCGTTGCTTACCTTGTGGAATTAATGTAAGAGACGAGTAAGTCAAAGTCCTCTGGTAATAAAGCAGAGAAGGATATAGCGTGGATGGATGCATAGTCTGAAGGGTTAATAATAATGGATGCAACAGCTCCCATTGAGTGAGCTATTGATAGACCATCAGAACTAGCACATACCAAGATCTTCCCCTTTACCAGGGATTCATCTAGACACCTTGCCAAGCATTTCCTGAAGTAGTTAAATATATTAATGGATGTTAACCATAAAATGGTGTTTCTTGGGCAGAAAGTTACTTGGCAGAATCCGTGTCGCAGGCAGGCGAAGCCGCAGATTTCCCGTACACCAGGGGGTACTTCTTTCCTTTCAGATCAAAAGCATTCACTGATTTGCCCTATTAAGAATAATGGAACGGAAGAGTCCTTGGTAACAATAAAGCAAAAGAAAAAATAATACTCTATCTGTTTCATAAATAAAATATTGTTTTTGAGTTTTAAACTTATTTCAGAAAAAAATATCGTTTTACATTTTCAATACAAAATTTTAAACATGATTCTATTTTAAACCTCACTATTTTAAAGTATTAAATGAAAAAAAAAAACTGTTATTAATATATTATGGTAAAAGGGAAATTTCATAGTTTTTCCTAATTTATATAGAAAAAAATTAAATGACTTAAACAAATGGAGTAACAGAGGCAGTAGTATAAATAATTAAATATTAAACGAGGGTGGTAATACTTGATTATTTACCTCAATTGTCTTGCCGTTTCCAAGAACAACTTTGTTGACAAACCCACGGTTCGTGTTGCTTGCTGCAACGGTGAAAATCCAAGGTGCTACGCTCGAGACAGAGGCCGGAGTCGGTCCACTGTTATCAGCCGAGTTCACAGTGAGGACTCCCTTGGCCATAGCGTGGAAAGCTCCGATTGAATTCGGTTCCTGTTCGAAGGATGTGATATATCCGTCGAGAGATAGAATGATGAGGTCAACACCGTCGGCGATCGCATCATCAAACGCAGACAGTATAGCTTCTGACGTACAACCTTTTCTGAGGCAGACTTTGTAAACTGCGATTCTGGAGGCTGGAACGGCACCTCTCACCGTTCCGTTGCCGATTCCAAAGAAGCTTATGTCCGCAACAGCGTTTCCAGCCGCGATGGACGCTGTATGTGTACCGTGTCCAAAAATGTCCCTTACACCTTCGCCTGTGTAGTCTCTTGCCCCTATCAACTTGCTAAAAAGAAAGTAATAAACTGATCGATGTCTGGCCAAACCTATACTAATATTTGAACTGGTCAATCCAATCTACCCTCGACCACACCTTTTTTTTTTTTGCCTCAACAACACTTATATTAACACTCCAATATAATCTTCTACAAAAGAAGTTAAGAGAATTACTTGTTGCATGTGAAATTTGCTCCACCAGAACAAACACCTTTCCATTTCTTCGGAGGAGGACCAAAGCCTTTATCAGAAAAGCTCTCGGATTCCGGCCAAACCCCAGTATCGATGACTCCTATAATAGTATTACTCTCTACGCCCAAGTTTCGTTTTGTATCCTTTCCATCCTTTAACCCCATGAAGTTCCAAGACCCTGTTGTTTGGATTTTGTACATCTTGCTCGGGAACACAGACACAACTCCATCCAGTTCTAGCCACACATAACCCTAGGGTTTTAGTTATCTAGCGTTTTATAATAAAAAAATCAACATAAGCGAAGATCACTCACTGGCTACCTTTTCCATTTCTGACTCAGTAAGTCTAGCCGCAAACCCATTGAAACTCCTTTTGTAACTTCTCACCAAACGACCTTCGATTGAACTAGGTTATATACATATTATATATCACTTGGTAGAAATATTTAAATTGATTATAACTAATCATGACTTTATAAATAATTAATAAAATCACACCTTTCTCCAGTGACTTCTTGAAGAATACTCATGTGATGCGACATTGGTGTGTATTCCAGTCGAGATGGAAGTGAGCCCATGTACACAACATACACCTTCATGGATTATCAACATTTTTTCTTTATCATCATGTATATAAAATGGAGAAATGACACAGTATGTAATTGATAATTAATACATATATATATATATATATTAATATACTTGTTTATCTTCATCTGTGACTGCTGAGACTGAACTGATCATGAACCAGACAAGGACACATGACAGGAGATAAAAGGGGGCAGACCTTTTCACCATTTTTCTCATAAAAAGAATTCAAAGGTTTCTGTAGTTTTGCAATTTCTACGGAGATCAACTTGATAGGATGAATAAATAGTACAATCATGCCTAAACCCTGTCAATTAAAAAATCTTAATTTAATTCGTAAATATGTTCCCCTTTCTTGTATTACCATAACTTTCATGATTCTGTATCAAACGATACACTGTATGTTGACCAAAACATTTTTTTGGTAACATTGTATTTACATTTTTAGGTAACATATCTAAGGTTTAATTTGTCACTTATCTGAAGTCAAATTCTCTACATTATAAAAAATTCTTGCTGAAAAAAACTTCATAGTCTCCTTTGAATGCTGACTAGCGTGTGTTATAGTTTCTGTTATGATAATTTTGCAATTAAATTTACATAATCAGAAAATATAATTAGTTTTATATGGTGACCAAAAATAGTGACTTTTTTCTTCATTTCTTAAGATTTACGTTATTTATAAATAATATTATATATATATATGGATCTTTTTTTTCTCTGTATTTAAGAAATTATATAGTATAAATATTATTAAATTTGAAAGAAATCATATAAATAACAGAAAAAAAGATCTTATTATTTTGTTCATTTTTTATTTTTTTTATTACAGCACTATCAATACTATTAAAAGTGAAGGAGTCCTAAAAAATCTACTTATACAAGGTTGTTGCACCTATTTATTTTTTAGTCCAACCTATTGTATACAACTAAATATTATTAACTATCCCCTATTATATAGCAACCAAATAATATCTTCTAACATTAAAAGAAATCTCACCCACTTTAATAAGATCATGACTACATATATATGGAATGTTTCAAATGGTAATTTTACTTAAATCAACTTCCTTCAATTTAACATATATACATTTGATATAAACGGCACCGAAATTTCAATACGTAGGGGGTTATTGTCATATATACCATCCTCCTCCATTAGATCAAAATTTTCTTACGAGATCAACTTCTGAAATATAAATGAGACATGTCCTATATATTAATAACATTACCTACGACCCATCTATGAGAAGAAACATTTATATATATATATATATGTATATATATATATATATATAGATTTATGAATAAGCAAATGGAATTTTATACAAATAATTCAAAATCAAAAGCATGACCTTTTTCATCATCAGCCCCTAATTCCACAAACATCTTTTAACAAAAACCAGAAATGAGCTATTCTATAACCAAAATAAAAAACCCTGAAATGAACTATTATAGTTCATATCTAATATATAATATTAAATTCATTATCTTTAAAAACATTATAGTAGTTTTATACACATAAGTAGATTTTGTATAATACATATTTTTATTTTACAAACATATATAATTAACATAAAATCTATACACGTAATTAGATTACAATTATTTTGAAACACACAATTCTACAATGTACTGATATTTATATCTTATTCTAATTAAATTTTAACAAGAAAAAAATTAACAAACATTTAGAAGAACATTTTAGAACATTTTCAGAATCAACAAACGTGCACGCCTAAACAAATTAGTGAACAAAAAAATTAAACCGGTCACCAGACATACATATGCCTAAACAAATTATTGAACAAACGACGGGTTAATAAACTATCAACAACAAAAAGTATCCCGCGCTTTTAAAGCGCGGGTCAAAATCTAGTTGTTCTTTAATAGTCGAGTATTAGAACAAAACAAGAATTAAATATATGAAAAGCATGACCGGGTCATAACGCCCCTAAAACAATGATGGTCAAGACATCGTGGAGAAGAAGGATATAATGGAGTCCTCCGAATATGCTCTGATGTTCAGAGAAAAGATATAACAAACGATTGAACAGTTTATACCAAATACCTGAAAGGTGACTGAAACAATGGAGGGTGCAAATCAAACATATCGAACATATAAAAAGGAAATATGGTTAGTATGAGAAGGATAGAACAAATGAGAGAATGCGCAACAAACAAATGGGGCATGGCATTAATATCAATAGTGATTGTGTTTGGACCGCGTGAAGAGAAAGAAGCAACTTTAGCTTTCTCATTAAAGATTTCCTCAGTTTTTTTAAAAACAGTGCGTTGCGCGGACCTGAAAAAGAAACACACATAGAGATTAATATAAACATGAAGCAACAGTGAAGACTAATACAATACTTCTCCTCTCTCCTGGCTTGCCTCCTAAAACGAAATATTTCCCTCTTTTGAACCATGTCGAGGTCAAGCTAATTGTCAACAAATCTTAGTCTTATTTTCAATAGATTTTAGCTACCAACTGAGAAAAGAAAATGTTGTTCATGCAAATCATTACCACTTGATATCAATACGAAGAATCAATGCAGCTATATGTTCATCATATACAGAAACAAATCAACAATAGACAGCCAATGAGAAAAACATCATCTTCCTCTTTATTCGTTTGTGGAAGATATGAAATTATACATTGTGTTTGACTCGAAGTTGATATGAAACATTGTGAGAGAATCTCCACGAGTACACTCCCTTCTCTGAAAAGCATTGTATACACCCAGAGCCTCTCTCACCTTCTGCTTTATCTCATCATCTTCCTCTGTTCTCTTTGTGTATTCACCACAATGGTCCATAGTTTATTGTCTCATCTAATCCAAGACTGAAATATTTTTGTTTTGCTTGGAATGTAGAGAAATTAGTTCTAATCATACGTGTTACGTACGTTTTGAACATCATACTTGGGTAGTACACATTCTCTGATATTAATACTTCAATGGGCAATAACAACCATAGATTAAATGTGATTAAACCCTTCTCTTGTCTGTAAATAAGTAATTGGGAACCTCATCCAAATGCACAAAGAAAACTAGTAAGTGGAACTTTCCCAAGAAATGGGAAAAGAAAGAGAGTTAAAAAAAAAGAGAAACTCTATTATATAGACACACATTAGAACAAATCCATCTCTATACAAGAGTTTCTCTATTTTAAAGAAATATATAGAGATGAATATGTAGTTGGGTTGGAGTGTTTAAATATTGAAAAAACCCTCCAAGTATGCAATATACAGATAAAGATGTACCAGAACCGGTTCATGCCTTTTATTTTCATCTTTCACCTCACATGGTAATAGTAAGGAGAAGAGACAAGCGCTTGATCCGGAACCACCAGTGGTAACTTCTCAATGTAGACAAACAACCGCCTCTGATTCTCTCTCACGATTGCACAGGGATTCACAGTATCGTTTTTGTCCAAGAACATCCAGAGATCACCTGAGTCCATTCTTTTAAGGCTGTCTCTACAGGAAGGACATGACTTTGACCTCCCTCGCCTAAGAATAAACATCACCCTTTTCAAAAAAGAGGTCATACATTCAATGGTTTGAAAAACACTTTTTAGTAACTGACTTAGCAATCGCGATAACACTTGATGCACAAAAAATGAGTACAGTTTGGAAGCACAACCATGTTATTCATCTCCATACAGATTCCACATTCTTCTTCCAGCTCGACCTCACTCTTCGAGAACACACACTTTTGGCTTTCATCCTTCATTTTTTATCGCATACTGCATACCTCTTTTTGTTTACGGTTTTCAAGGTCTGTGATTCCATCCACCCCAACTTTGAGGGGGACTGTCAAACCAAACCCTCTAGCTGCAACCAAGGCTTCACCAAATGCTACTACTGGATCTCAACAATACCGAATGGGCCAGAACTCGAGCAACCCCATTACGAATGCGCGCCAAAGCATAACTCTCCAACGGTATTCTACACTAAAGCAGAAAGACAAAACAGAGGAACGTTGGAGAAAGGTGCAAAGAAGAAGTTGTCTATGAAAAGTAAAATCAGCTATGTCTCTATCCACAATCGATCCAAACCTCTACAGGTAGCAGTGTAGCCAAAGATAGCACCGCATGTCCTAGGTCAAATGAGATCTATGCATAGAGCTAGGCCTGGGCATTTAAACATGGACCCAAAAATCCGAACCGGAACCGATCCGAAAATACCCGGTCCGAAACAAAACCAAAAATTTACAAGCACCTTGTGGGTCTAAATTTCTTATACCCGAAAGAACCAGAACCGAAAGGAACCGACCCGAATAGATCCGGACCCGAAAAGAACCGATCCGAATAGACCCGAGCCGATAAGAACCGATCTGTACACGACTTAAAAAACATGTATATCCAAAACTATGATTTTTTGTGTTCTATTTTATATATATTATTTGATGATTTAGTTGAAATATCTTTTGTTAACAATATTTGTTATTATTTTGTAATATTTTTTAAGTAATATGACGCTTTAAAATGTAAAATTTTGAGCTTAAATTTTTTTTTTTAATTATTAATAGTTACATTAAGTTATTTTGTATAATTTTAGATATATCGACTAAATTTGATGGAGTTGGATGTGTCATGTCCTTTTCAGAACCTAAATACCCGAACCCGAACCGGACCCCATATGGATCCAAAAACAATTGCGGATATTTTATGGGTATTTAATTATAGACCCTAACAGACCCGGAACCGAGAAGAACCGACCCGAATCCGAACCAAAAATTTCTAAGTGCCTATTGAGTCTAAATGTTTAGGACCCGAAGGACACAGACCCAAAAGGAACCTGTCCGAACCCAATCCGAAGACCCGAACGCCCATGCCTACATAGAGCTTTAAACTGGGCTCGCTCACGTTCTTTAGCCCGTATCCATTTGTCCATTTATTGTTTGTAGACAGAGAGAGATCATGTCCATTATGGATCATGTCCCTTAAAGACCATGTCCATTAACGACCAAACCCACTAACACCCATGTTTACCTGGGTCGCCATGGGGTCCATAATGAACCATATAAAAAAAATTTAAATTTCAAATTTATAAGCCTACAAATACAAGTTTATAAGACTAAAATTCATCCATAAATCTATAAGTACAACAATACATAAGTTCAAAAGACCACATAAATAGCATAACTTCATACATAATTTCATAACTCATAAGATTTTGCGGGAAATCTTGTTTTGTGGTTTCATGGAAAATAAGATTTTGCGGGAAATTTTGTTTTTACGGTTTTGGCAGAAATTTTTATTGTAGTTTTGGCGAAAAAAATCCATTTTTTTTTTGTATTTGCAAAAAAACTCAGTTTTTGTGTTTTTGCGAAAAAAACTCGGGTTTGGCCAAAACGTTGATTTTGTGATTTTGGCATAAAATTTTGATTTTACAATTTTGGCAGAAAACTCGATATTAAGATTTTAGCGGAAAAATTCGATTTTCTGATTTTAACAGGAAAAATCGATTTTGCGATTTTGACAGGAAGACTCGATTTTGTGGTTGTGGCGGAAAAACTCGATATAAAGATTTTAGCAAAAAAACTTGATTTTCTGATTTTGACGGGGAAACTAGATTTTACTTTTTTGGCGGAAAAACTCGATTTTTTATTTGGCGGAAAAACTCAATTTTGCGGTTTTGGCGGAAAAACTGAACATCCAGCAATCACTATTCTAAACAATGTTGTTTCCAAGTTTATGCTTCCTATTTCTAATAAAAATTCAAATTTCCATTGCAAAGATTGTCTAGTCTCAAAAAGCCACAAAACTCCATTCTCTCAAACATCTCTCACCTCCTCTCATCTTCTTGAGCTTGTTTTTTCCGACGTATGGACGTCACCAATGTACTCTGTTGACGGGTATAAATACTACGTCATATTTGTTGATCACTTCACTCATTATGTTTGGTTCTACCCGCTCAGAAACAAGTCTGATGTCTGCCATATCTTCATACGGTGGAAGGCTGTGGTTGAAAACAAATTCAATCACAAGCTCAAGACTTTCTACTCAGACAATGGTGGTGAGTACTTAGCTCTGCGTGATGATCTAGCTCTCAGTGGATTCTCAATTGAGAGAACATACATGGGATCTCATTCCGCCAGACCCAAAGTATAATCTCATATTGGAACAGATAGATCTATCGCATAAAATGGAATCCAGATGGCTTGGTGCGTCAACTAAAATCAAGGTTGGTTGGAAAAGGGTATCACCAGCGACAAGGTCTAGACTACAAAGAAACATTTAGTCCAGTTCTCAAGCACACCACTGTTCGCATAGTGCGTGACATTGCAGTCTCTCGCGGGTGGCCACTTCGTCAACTTAACGTAAACAATGCATTCCTCCAAGGCAACGATGTATACATGGTTCAACCGGCTGGATTTGTTGACAAGGACCGTCCCCACTATGTCTGCAAGCTTCGCAAAGCTTTATACGGCCTCAAACAAGCCCCACGTGTGTGGTATGAAGAGCTTGGCAACTTCCTCATTGCCTCTGGTTTCAAGAACTCACTCTCAGATGCTGCTCTATTCATCATGTGCTCCTCGGGTATCCTTCTGTAGGTTCTAGTCTATGTAGATGGCATTGTTGTCACAGCCAATGATCCCAAGCGTGTTCAACAGTTCATCGAGCTCCTGAGCAATCGCTTCTCTCTCAAATACCTCGGTGACCTGAACTACTTCTTGGGAAACGAAGCAACACGCTCCAAGTCAGGCCTCCTTCTCACCCAAACAAAATATATAAATGATCTTCTAGAGCGTACACAGATGAAAGATGCAAAACTTGTGGCCAGCCTGATGGAAACGAATGAGCATCTCACTCTACTCTCTGGCACAAGTCTAACTGATGGAACGATCTACAGAACAACAGTTGGAGCACTGCAGTATCTTCAGTTCACACGCACAGACATAGCCTTTGCAGTCAACAAACTCTCTCAATTCATGCATCGTCCCACTGACATCCACTGGCAAGCTGTCAAGCGGCTACTACGTTATCTCTCAGGCACAATAGACAGAGGCATCTTCTTTCACACCAACAACACACCTAATCTCCATGCCTTCTCTGATGCAGACTGGGCTGGCAACAGAGATGACTACACCTCAACAACAGCCAACATAATCTATCTTGGTTCCGATCCAGTCTTGTGGACGTCACAGAAACAGAAGACAGTCGCAAGATCCTCCACTGAAGCAGAGTACAGAGCGGTTGCAGACACAGCCTCTGAACTAATTTGGATCCATGCGCTACTCAAAGAACTTGGTATCTCCTCCAAGTCTCAACCTGTCATCTATTGCGACAACGTCGGAGCTACATACCTCTGCGCAAACCCCATCTTTCACTCAAGAATGAAACATGTAGCTCTCAGCTACCACTTCACCAGACAATTTGTTCAGTTAGGTTTCCTTTGAGTCTCCCATGTCTCCTCGTAAGACCAACTAGCAGATGCTCTCACAAAGCCAGTATCTCGGTCTCTGCTACATGGTCACATGAACAAGATTGGCCTCTCGCAACTACCGGTCGTCTATCTTGCAGGGGCGTATAGGAGTTAATATGATTATATTGTAAATATATTCTTTCCTTATAAGTCTGATATGAGTACCGTAGACTCTGTATATATTGAGATGTAAAGCCTTCTACCATAACATAAAATTCATTCACACATTCTAGCTCTATAATTAGCTCAAGAACAGGATGGAATGAGTTAGCAAATTGGCTTCTTTTTAAATTGTTAATTAGAGAAGTCAGATTGACTTGATTCTCAAAGGTCTGTTAAAATGATTGATTTCTTTAATAAATATTATTGTTCTGAGCATACTTAATATTTGAAGACGTAATTACTTTTCAGGCACCATGTATTAGTAATATAGACGAATCACTATTTATGGAGAAACAGAGGGAGATGGGACAGACGTGATATATAGAAAAGTTCAGGCGGAGACATGGCGAAGAAGAAAGAGGTGAGAATCAGTTGTAACATCACAGAGCAACGGGAAAGCACAATAATCAGTTAGTCAAAGTTAAATGTACGGGTTCTTAGTTTTGATATGATTGTTTCATAAGTTTCATTAATTTGTTCATGATTTTTAAACAATCATCATATAATGATATTAACTTTTTTAAATTTGTCGCATGATATTGGACGTGGAGAGAACCAAGTACCAAAAATCAAGCTGTTTCGTTTGGACAACAACATTGACGGGATACCAAACTTATAATACGGTTAGTAATTATTGATCTATTGTGTCAAGAATGTAATGTGAAAAGAAAGTACGATAGTCTAGAATAAGTTATTAGATTGAAGAACCCTACCTTAAGTTTAGATGTTTGTTTTTACTTGTCTGAATGATCCATAACGGTGTTGATGATAATGATAGTCTTATATAAGAGCATATATAATTTGATATTGTAAATGACCAAAGAGAACTCTCACATTTTTCCAAATGAAAAGAACTACAATCTTATTGAAATGAATGTTTGAAAAATAAAACAAATGTTGTTTGCATAAACAAAAATAAACTTTCTGAACTAGCAAGAATTCTTCCAAACGCAATTTGAATGAATGACGCAAATCTGCATATAGAGCAAACAGCAAATTCATTTTAATTCTTTATTAGATATATATACAATACAAACACAATTTTTTTTAAAGAATACATCCAAACATAAACGTATAAGAGCATCTTCAACCCCACTGCAAAATTTACTGCAGTGAATTATGCAGTTGTGAACAAACAAAAAATGCATTACTCCATATATCTGCAGTAATGCTTTTTTTGTTTGTTCACAAATGCATAACTAACAAAAATACATACCTTATGACCTATGTGGCTGTTAAAAGTTGTCGAAAACTTCTTTGAAAACTATATTCATAGTTTTTTCTGAGGTTTGCCATCTTCTGTCTAAAATTAGAATTTCAATCATTTTTTAGAAGTGGCTCTAGAAACAGCCGCATATAGCTCACGTTGAACACAGTATATGTGAGATTTTGTTTTGCAAGAAGCACGGATTGTGTTACCCTACAAAAAAAACATGGTAAAATTATATAATGGTTAAAGAAGTGAACTGTTATAATGCAACAAACGTTTATAAAGTTTGATTTACCCATTCGTCTGTCAAAACCATTTCAACGGTATCTCCAAACGATGTATGTTCTGCCTCCACGAATATAAGCACTTAACTTGAACTTGCCAGTTATTCTTATAAGACCTGAGTTTTGTGAGAGGAGTAAAAGTAGTGATAGTAGACATTTTAGGAGGAGATATATATAGCTACTTAGGAAATACTAGGGTAAATGCCATATAATGACGAAAGATTAAGTTAGTTATGATCTTCTAGTATTAAAAATCGAATATACTCTTCGAATATATTTCCAAATTCATTCATTTATTAAAAACTTATCGTAATATACTAGGGGTGTTCAATCCGGATATCGGTTCGGTTTTTTTGGTTTTTCGGTATTTCGGTTAGTAAAATATAACTACCATTCTAAATCCATATTTACTTCGGTTCGGTTCGGTTTATATACCGTCGGTTTTCGGTTTATTCGGTTTTATACCAAAAAATAAAATTCTTTATTTTGGGATCATATTATATGAATTTTAGAGTCTTGTTGTCAACACATTCATTTATTAAAAAATATTATAAGTTTAAATAAAAGAACAAAAATAAAAAATGTTTCTATCATCTAATAAAATAATCAAATCTATAATTAAAATCAAAGCTCAAAATTTTGATAATAAAAATAAAAAAACAAAAAATAAAACAGAAGCACGAAGCACAAAAAATAAGAAAATTGTGAAGAATTTCCACTAATTGTTATCATCAAATTTATAATCTTTATTTCAATTTAGTCAATGCTAAATTAAAGCAAAAAGATCAAAAGAAGACTAAGAAAATAAGAAGCGTGTTTGCGATGAATTGTTATTTAATTATAGTTCAAGTGTTTTACAAATCAGGACTGTTTTATTACTGTAAAAAATATAGTAATAGTTATTAGCAAAAAAATTAACTTATGATTTTCATACGTTGTTATAAAATATATACATATTTACATGTTTCTATTTTTTGATCGGTTTTATTCGGTTTATTCGGTTTTATCGGTTATATACCGAACCATATCCAAATCCTACGGTTTTTTAAAAATCATATCCATTCGGTTTGTATGGTATATACCAAATTCAAACCATATTATCTATTTCGGTTCGGTTCGGTTCGGTACGGTTCGGTTTTGCCATATTGAACAGCCCTATAATATACTAAAATTATTAAAAAGGTATGTAGGAATGTATCTATTGACTATTCTGATTCTGTAGACCAAGAGGAACCAAAGTTTATACAACAACATGTAGGAAAGTAGAGAATTGTATTTAGATGGTTTTCTAATGTTATGGTTTATTAATGGTTTAGTTATTAAATGGTTTATGAACGATATGCAGGAAAATATGCAGGAAAGTAGAGATTGTATTGAGATGGTTGTTTAGTAATGGTTTAGTAATTAAACAGTTTATAAAACTATGAGAAACGACTGCGTTTAATGCAGTGGCATCGAATGGTAAACTTTGAGGAAAACAAAGGACTATTCTTTTTTTGTACTCGTTTTAATAGTTTAGATATCTAATTCCAAGTGCATAGTAAAATGTGCAATAAGAATACATGATCGAATCCACAGAGATCAAAGATTACACGCAAAGTTTTAAGATGAACGTGCGGGTATATTTTTCATTTCATAAATGTATAACTTTGATATTATTATAAAATTTAATAATATATGATTTATATTTTATCGTTATATAGTGTGTAACTATAATCTTATTGATTATGTTTTTTATTAGACGATATGTTTTATTCATTTTATTTTGTTATTAATTGTTATTGTACATACTACATTTTTAAAATTTATTTAGTTGTTATTGTACATACTACATTTTTAAAATTTATTTAGTTATACAATAGAAAGATATTTGTTTAGGATACTTACATGTTGTGTTTAAAAAATAACTTAACATCTATAATATTAATATTGTGGGATTTTATAAGTAAACACATTGTTCTGTTTAAATAATATATCCTTATTATGTTAGTAAATTTATTGATGTATGATATTTTTTGATGTAATGATATTAATTTTTCTATTTTTTGTTATTAAATAAAAATTTCAAAATAATATATTACTTTTGTTTTTTTACAATAAAATTTGTTTTTGGTGTTGCATTTCAAAAAATAATATTTTAACATTTATGGTTTATCTTTAGCAACAACATGATTTTTAATAATTAAAATAAACAATAAATTGTAATTAAAATTATTTCTCACTAATATATTTAATGAATTATTAAAATTTCAAATTTTTCTAATAGCATATTTTGTAAATAAGATATAAGCAGTGAATGATAAATGATTATTTAAATAAAAGCATTTTAATAATAAAATAGGTTAATTTACTAATTTAATAGAATTTTGTCATATTTAATTCATATAGTATTTTTATTGGAATATAATATAAACTATAATTATAAAATTTATATAAAAATACTATATGATTTTTTATAATATATGTTTAGTGAATATTAATTTATAATATATTTTATTATTACTTAAGAAATTGGTATATTAGATTGGTATGTTAAGCAAATATTATGTAATAACTTATATTTGTAAGATTTTGTTAGATTGGTATGTTAAAAAAATATTATGCAATCCCCTATATATTATTTGAGAAACATTACAACTTCTTTTTGTAGCCACATGTCTTCACTAGGATGATTCTTAAAATTATTAGAGAAATTGGTTAGTCTATCTAATTATATAATAAGTTTTTTATTAAACTAACCATAACTTCATTATTAATGTCATTTATTATTTTCTTAAATAAAGATTACGGAATTGCCTAGTGGCTAAAGTATATATGACAATTAATGATTTTGAATAATAAAGATCTGATAAAAAATAGGGTATCTTCTATCAAATTTGTTTAATTTTAAACTATTAAAATAAATTAAAAAAAATCACAATAACCGTATTATAAAAATTTAGATTTTTCTGTATATGTTACATTTTGAATTTAAAAAAATTACTATAAATTACTAAAACTGTTAAAAGTCTCACATTCAAAATTTGCGATCCATGGTTTAAATTTTTTTTATACAAAATACAAATGATTACAAAATCATATAAGTAAAAGTCATATAAGTAAAAGTCTAATTTAATTAATCATTAAGATTTAATATATATATATCATTCTAAATTAAACTATAAACCATATTGAATAAATAAATATTTTAGTTTCAAAATTTACTTTCAATAATTTTTTTTGATAAAAGTTTTGAACTAACATTGATAATTTTTTAAATTATAAATTACTAAAATTATTAATTCCACAATGAAAATTTTGTTATCAGTAATTTAAAGCTTTTGCTATTAAAGATACACATGATCAAAAAAACATATGAGTATAAATCATCATTTAATAGACATTGATATTAAAAATATATTATGTATGTTAATATCATTTACATTTAATTTCATATCCTATCAAATTTAAAAAAAAATTGGATTAATAAAATTGATTTATACGTTCGCACCAATTTAATTATATATGTAATATTTACTGACTTTTAATTATTCAATATAAATTTATTATTTCATAATATGTAAGAACATATAATACATAAAATAATTTATATATATAATTTTTATTTCTACTTATAAATTAAGAAACCCTGAACTTCGGATTTGGATGGATTAATGATGACATAAGAGTTTTCGAAGAAGACGTATGAGTGTCTTCTTAATGTCTGACGAACTTTTAGATAATCCTTATTTTCAGTTTTTATTTTTGCTGAAATTTATACCTTCTATATATTCGATGTGATAAGGTATATACTCAAACTTTCTTCTTCTTTTTTTCTACGGCAAGATATATATTTAAACTTTATGGGTTTAATTGGTTGATTTCCTGTTTTATAGGAAATTTGGTATATTATTATATTTAAAATCACATTAGATACGTTTTAATTTAATTTATAAGCTTAGGTTGTTATCTTTTAATAATAAAAAGGGGGTGTCCGTATTTTGCGTATAATATTATTTTATTGTTCTTAAATATAATTTTTTGATGATGTGATTATGTGGTCAATATTTATTTGTGAAAGCATTATCTGATGTTTTATTGTGTTATGTAATAGTATAAAATAAATTAATATATTAAATGTTTTTATTTTTAATAATGTGTTGTTGCGTGTATAATATGATTTGCTAATGCTGAAGTGAGATTTTGATGTTAAACATATCGAAGATTTGTTTTTGTCAAAAATGGTTTAGAAGATAAAGTTAGGTTTCTTAAGTTAAAAACCCAAAAACATTTAAGTGAAAAGGCCTAGTTAAAATATTAATAATAAAGCCCATTACAAACTAAGTATGTAACAAAATAATGTAAAATCATGTTAAAAACTAAAGGATTTTGTATTTTATTTATTTGTCGGTGTGTCTTAGTTCTTCTTCCTCGATGTTTAATCAGGCCGAAATTTGTTTGGAAGATCCTTTTTCGGAAACCAGACCAAAAGAAAGATTTGTGTTTATCAAAACAGTTCACTCTGTTCTAGGGGGCAATCAATCTACTCGAATAAAGGTTTGGTTTTCAAAATTTGTGTTTAGACATTTTTTTTTTTTTTTTGAAAATTATGTTTAGGCATTTTCATATTTAACGATTAGGGATTCGTTCGCTGATAAAATCATTTATTTCTTTCTCATGTTGATATATTTCTCTTCTCTAATTCTAGATCAGCCATTTGCGGAGGATATTTAAATGGCTTCTTGGGAAAACTTAGTCTTTGTATTTGAGATTCGTAAACTATCAATCTCAACCTTTCAATTTTATGTTTACCAAATTATTATCTCACAATACAGTAAGACATATGAATCATTGTGTATCTTTTTAAACGTTGCAGGCCTTTTCAAGTATGTTATGAGAATCAACCTGCTCGAATACTTCTCCTAAAGAGGTTGAGATTCCCGTCAAACCTGGTTGGCTGCTTCTTCAGGTAACCGCAATTGATTAGGGATGAAAAATCTCAGTGAGAAGTTACATTGTGTACGAATATAATGTCATCTTCCTGTTTGTTTTCAGGGCTCAACTGGTATCCCTGCTGAAGTGTAAATAGCTTGCATGAGAGATGCCACGGACAAAAAAAAACAGTCTTGGTCCTAAACAGATTAATCCCCTGGTTAGTGAACTTCAGGATATTTACTGTCCTTTTTATGCCACGGACAAAAAAAAAGTCTTGGTCCTAAACAGGTTATTTGTATATGCTATTGTTGTTCAGTTTTACTTAGTGTTAGCGCTGTTAGTTACGTTGTTCTTACACTTGTGTTGGTGCGTGCAGTTATTTGGCAAAGCAGAGGGTCGGAGGCGGTGGAATTAGTAGGAAGGCAGCTGTTTGTTGTTGATTACGTGTAGGACGCTTTGTGAACGAAGACCAGTTGATACATATATAATTTTTGTATTTAGTTGTCTGCATCCCAATTCCCACCGAGGAACATATGATGGTGTGCTTGTGTCACCTTTTCTGGGGTTTTTGTTTTGTTTTGGTGGCTATTGGATTTTAGTTGGTTTCTTTGTTGCATTGTTTAACGTCGATGCCATGTAACTATCTGAACATGTTCTCATGCATGAAGCAAAAGCCATGCTTATTTTCACGAAATGCAAAGATCCATCAACGTTCCCCTTTATTTAAAAACCAAGTAACTCTTCTCCTGGTGGGAAATAGTTTGCAGATAATTAAAGACAACCAAAGTTGAAAGTAGGAAAAAACATACGAAAATGGTTATTTCATTGACACATAAGCTAAGTGGGAATGACAGTTTGATGGACTTGAAACAATCATTCACTGCCTCTTTTCTTCGTTTTCAAAGCTTGGCATTGCTTCATCAACTTCTTTGGCTCTCCTGGGCACATGAACCGTGTGGCTAACAGTTGCTGCTGGTAGTATAGATTGGTAATCCACGTCTGGAATTTTGTTGCTGCTGGCAGTCTGAAACACAGTTGTAC
>NC_027756.1:41744770-41759602 GCF_000695525.1 Brassica oleracea var. oleracea | reverse complement strand
GTACCTTTTCTTCTAGCAAAAGGAGGGTGATTCCCATAAATTCACCATTTTTATTGATGTTACGGGGATCCCAGTAGCTGAGGAGACGGCCAACAACAAACTTGAGAAGACCGACAAAGGCGGAGAGCGTTGAAGGTGGTGGGGAGGACGGCAATAGCATCAGAGACAGACATGCTCAACAATTGAAAAAAAAAGTGCTCGTAGATATGAGAGGTTGGACTCCTGGATCTAGCATGACCTATATATAGCGAAGCCGTTCGTATCAGTTATGAGATGCTAACGTTTTTGATGGTGTGCATAAAGAGGGGGAGATGAAGAGATAGAGGGAGACTAAGAGTTCCATGGATTTGATTGGAGAAGTTTAGACAGTAGCGTCTGTGTATTGGAGGGGAGACGCAGGATTGGGAAAACCATAGGTCTCAGTCGAAGACGAAGAGCTGACGACTTGCAGGTTTTTTAGGGCCAGTTTTATGGTTTATTAAGATAGGTTTAGGCTTTAATCAAATGTATAAGCTGATGTAATAGATGGGCTAGCGAGTTTAAAAAATAAGCCCACAAATCAATCAGCAAATAATAGAGAACGTGATTTGTAAATCATTTTATTTATTTGTGGGACATTATTAAACCGACTTCATAAATATATATTAGTTTCAGCCATTAATGTACAAAGTATCCTTTAGTTTAATGGTATAAATGTTGGTGTTTATACGTCAATAATACGGGTTCGAGCCATGGGCTTGACATTTTTTCACTTTTTTAAAGGTGGAACCCACAAAATACTGACGTGGCGCGCGCTGAAGAGCCTTGAAACTGGCTCATTATAATGTTGATTACTTACAAAACTGGGGAACTGTTTTGTTTCATGTATGTTAACTACTGATCTCGCTGTAATGGGTCATCCTCAGTCATCATGGATTGTACTATGGAAAAAAGCAAGAAAAATCTTTTTACCATCAAATGCAGTGAATAGAGGTTAGTATTCTATACTGTCTAAACTATAGAAGACTATCTAACTCGTGTTGAATGTGTCGTCCATGTTGGTTGCATCGCTAGGATTGAACTTCTGGTTTATAATCGTACCACAATACCATTAGGAATAGACAATTTAGATTATTAACTGCAGGGTGGTGATTTGCAAACTTGTAAAGATTGTATAACTGATTTCAACCTAATCAATTGAACATAGTAATAAAGACAAAAACTGAGTAAGCACAAGAAATAGAAATTCATAAAGAGCAGAGGCTTGAAATACCATGGTTCAAACAAATTGGACAACAAATAAAAAAAAGGTTTAAAGAAACCCGAAAACGAACTAAAATCCATAAATTGAAAAACAAAAAGGAAAACTCATAGCACTAATGCAAACATAAGCCTCTTCTCAGACGTCCATAACGCCCAGTCTCAAACTGGTGTCAGATCATTAGACTCGGAATGCTGAGGTGAACAACTCTGTAACATCAGAAACCCCTATATTAAAAATGCAAAACAATCAGTTACTAAGTTTATACATAATCCATCTCCTATAAATATTATTATAAAGGAAATTTATCATACAACCTCAGGTGCATCAGACTGAGTTGAAAAAGTCCCTCCAAACGTGTTATCACTTCCTTACATATAGGAATAATATAACGTTAGAATCACGTTGTATCAACTACACGAAATATACATGATAAACTGAAATTAGTTTTACCGTAGGTGATTGAATCGCATCAAACTCATTTATCATTGCAAGGTTTGTAATAATCTTAAGAACCTTGAATATGTCATGCTTATATATAAAATTCTCCCTCTCAAAACCAATCTTGAAAAGAAAGATTTTTCCCACCAAATCGTTGAGAATAGGAGGCAACAACCTGAATCTAATATTAAATCAAATATAATATCAGTTTCAACATGTATATGACGCTATTTTTTTTTTGTTTTTCTTACGGATAATTAGGCTTGGGCATTTTAACCTGGACCAGAAGATCCGAACCGGAACCGATCCAAAAATACCCGACCCGGAATCGGACCGAAAATTTACAAGTACCTTTTGGGTCTAAATTTTTTTACCCGAAAGAACCGGAACCGAAAAGGAACCGATCCGAATAGACCCTGGCCCGAAAAAAACCGACCTGAATAGACCCGATCCGATAAAAACCGATTTGTACCCGACTTAAAAACATGTATATCTAAAACTATGATGTTTTTGTGTTCTATTTTATATATATTATTTTATGATTTAGTTGAAATATCTTTTGTTAACAACATTTGTTATTATTTTTTAACATTTTTAAAGTAATATAAAGCTTTAAAATGTAAAATTTAGAGTTTTAAAATGTTTTATTTTAATTATTAATAGTTTCATTTAAGTTGTTTTGTAAAATTTTAGATATATATGACAAATATTCAACTAAAGTTGATGGAATTTGGTATATCATGTCCTTTTCAGATCCTAAATACCCAAATCCGATCCGGACCCGATATGGACCCGAAAAATTAAGGATATTTTATGGGTATTTTAATTATAGATCCGAACCGACCCGGATCCGAGAAGAACCAACCCGAACCCGAACCGAAAATTTTTAAGTATCTATTGAGTCTAAATATTTAGGACCCGAAAAAAGTCAGACCCGAAAGGAACCGGCCCGAACCCGACCCGAAGGCCCGAACCCGACCCGAAGGCCCGAACCCGACCCGAAGGCCCGAACGCCCAGGCCTAGGATAAATGATTTTGCTCTGGTTTGCAATGTGACGAAATCACTCACATCCTTTTGTCTTATATAGGACGAAAACAGAGTCATAAAGAGAAAATATTCATGTTCAAAAAAAAAAAAGAGAAAATATTCATATCATAATGCATTTAAGACGTTCGATTTAGCTTGTCAATCACTCATAAAGCATCGCATATAACATCAATATTTACCATATATAGGTCACTGATTTTATATTCTATATAAATGCAGTATTAATGAGTGGAATCACCTTAATTTTTTTACCATATTTAAGGAATACATTGCATTTTAAAGAAGTAAAATAGTCAACACTATGTATATATACTAACCTAAAATAACTATGGCCACATCTGTCGTCTTTAAATGACGTATACCAACAGGAAACATGCTAGATACGTTCTTATCTTATAGAGCATAAACCGGCATAAATAGTTTACCCAATTCAAATCGGTTCGTGTAAATTGAACCATTTTGTTTTGCGATAGTAACTTAAATACTACACATAGTTCGAATATAACTGAGTTCATAGCAAATAGAGAAAAGCATTGCATTTTCCATATTTCTGGAACATAAATAGATCCTAAGTTTATATGAGTATGACTGTATGAGTATTACAGATTGCATGTGGTTGGCGAAAATGGTTAAATGGTCTTGTAGTTGTAGAGTCTTAGTTTGTTAAAATATCCCTTTCTAATATTATGCGTGAGAAAGTAGTTTATCATAAACTCTAATCTAAATATCTGTGTGTATTTGATTGTGTAGATAGATGATATTATAGAGTTTCATGTATGGCTGTGATGCAACATAGTGCAATTCAGAGTGGCGTCTCAGACTCTCAGCGGATCCAAAAATCAAGTACGCCCCATATATAGTGCATGCGAAAGAGAGGAGAGTGATCAGGTACTACGGACCTAACTGTGATTTTTAATATAAGGTAATTATGATAGAATAGGGCCAACGATTAGTTATAATGTTGGGTGGTAATGGCATTTGATGTAAATATTCTAGTGAAGAAAAGGTAATTTCATTTGTAGGCTGAGAATGAATGTAGGACTGCCACTTCATCATGACATGCTTGTAAATACTTTACATTTTAAAGGTTACTAGATCCTGATCCGCGCGCCAGCGCGGATATGAATTTACGGTTTTTGATTATTTAATTAACTAAATGATGTATTTGTAATATTTAATATATTATATTCACTAAGTAAATTACTTTTTTGGGGTCTTAAACCATTGATTTATGACGAATAGTCGATATCATATAAACAAATTGAACATATGCACGTAATTAGAGAATTGTATACGATATATAAAAACAATGGTTATGAATGTAAAATATGAAGAAATATTATATAATGACTTAGTATGGCATAAAAGATTGTAAATTATTTATACATATTTAAAGAAAATACAATGATTTTTTAAACTTATATGAAGAATTTAGGGTATAAAAACAGCTGATTTATGTAAATAATTTTAGATGTTTTATTAATAATAAATTATTTATATTTTTTGTTTTGAGATAAAGATAAAAATTAAATGTCCATAACCCAATTATGTTAAAAGACCTTATTAAAAAAGCCCATGTGATTATTATTAAGGTAACTGAAAATGACAAACAATAAAATATGAAGTTTAAATTTATTTAAGCATATTTCATTAATGTAAGTGAAAAGACAAGTAATAAATTAGACAGTTTTATTCGTTTTAGGATATTTCATAAACGCAACTGAAAAAGACAAGCAAAAAAATAGAGAGTTTAATTAATGAAGTAAGAACATTTTCAAATGGGTACTTCTCTTTTAATAATATAGATTATGTCCAACTTTATTTAAGGATATTTCATTAAGTTAACGGAAAAAAACAAACAATAAAATAGGAAGTTTAAATTAATTTAAGCATATTTCATTAATGTAACTGAAAAGACAAGTAATAAATTAGACAGTTTTATTCGTTTTAGGATATTTCATAAACGCAACTGAAAAAGACAAGCAAAAAAATAGAGAGTTTAATTAATGAAGTAAGAACATTTTCAAATGGGTACTTCTCTTTTAATAATATAAATTTTTTCAAATTGCTTCTCTGAGAAAGCGATTCTAAATGAAATAGTAAAGGGTAACCGATGTAGTATAATGGAAATAGCCAAATATATATTATTAAGAATATATGATAAAAGCATTCATATATAAATTCACCTAGAATAAAATATGGAATATGGACAAAACATAGGAATATGGACAGACAGAGGAATTGTATGAAAGGAAATATGTAGATGAAAAGTTTGGTTATGGTACGATAAATTATAAAATGAGGTCTAATTTTAAAATCTACCTAGAAAAAGTTGTGATGTTTCTAATTTAATAAGATAGATATTTTGGATAATACTTCCAATATACATTATTTTGGGTTTCTGTTATATACACTTACTAAAAGAATGTATGGTATAGTATGTATGTATGATAAAGCATTTTTTTTTGTAAACTGGTTTTCATTCATAATTAAAAGAAAATAAAAAGAAATATATAGATGAAAAGTTTGGTTATGGTACGATAAATTATAATATGAGGTCCAATTTTAAAATCCACCTAGAAAAGATTGTGATGTTTCTAATTTAATAAGATAGATATTTTGGATAATACTTCCAATATACATTATTTTGGGTTTCTGTTATATACACTTACTAAAAGAATATATGATATAGTATGTATGATAAAGCATTCATATATAAATCCACCTAGAATAAAATATGGAATATAGACAAAACATAGGAATATGGACAAACAGAGGAATTGTATCAAAGAAAATATATAGATGAAATATGGACAAAACATAGGAATATAGAGGAATTGTATTAAAGGAAATATATAGATGAAAAGTTTGGTTATGGTACGATAAATTATAATATGAGGTCCAATTTTAAAATCCACCTAGAAAAGATTGTGATGTTTCTAATTTAATAAGATAGATATTTTGGATAATACTTCCAATATACATTATTTTGGATTTCTGTTATATACACTTACTAAAAGAATATATGATATAGTATGTATGTATGATAAAGCATTCATATATAAATAGCTAAATATACATTATTAAGAATATAAGATATAGTATGTATTATAAAGCATTCATATATAAATCCACCTAGAATAAAATATGGAATATGGACAAAACATAGGAATATGGACAAACAGAGGAATTGTATCAAAGGAAATATATAGATGAAATATGGACAAAACATAGGAATATAGAAGATATAGATGAAATATGGACAAAACATAGGAATATAGAAGAATTGTATTAAAATAAATATATAGATGAAAAGTCTGGTTATGGTACGATAAATTATAATATAAGGTCTAATTTTAAAATCTACCTAGAAAATGTTGTGATGTTTCTGATTTAATAAAATAGATATTTTGGACAATACTTCTAATATACATTATTTTGGGTTTTTGTTATATACACTTACTAAAGAACGGACGGTGGGAATCAAACATATTAAGCAAAAATTATGGTGCGAGAAGGAAATAAATGAAAGAGTTTGGAATAATAGGAGATCTTAAATGAGATGCTATATCAATTCAAAACAATAAATTATCCTTTAAATTCAATTAATTTTAGTATTTTCTTAGAAAATAAAAATGACCATACAACGCTCTAGCTTATCTAGTTTACACAGAAAATAAAACAAGTAACGGAAACGGAAAAAAAACATCAAGCTTTTGAAGTAAAAACAATTAACTAAGAATGGTTAAGAAAATAAAACCCTAAGAAAATCTTTAATTTGGTTATAAAAAAGGAGTTAACTACACCGAGGGTAAGATTGGAACAACTACAACTTTTGTAAAATACGCTACTACTCATCGCAGACCACTACACCAAAGAGAATAACTTGTTTCGGATGCCTCTCGTATCAATATAACAACTTTCTCGGCTCCAAGCCCAGACACCTCTATAAGTAGACATGTTCGTAACTTGAGAAAGAGCATAAAAAAAAAAAAAAAACATCACTCTCTCTCAGTCGAAAAAGAGCATAAAAGAAAAAACAAACATCATTCTCTCTCAGTCGCTCTATCACACAAAATGATGTCTCTGCGATCAATCTCCGCTGTTCTAATGTCGCTCCTTCTCCTGTCTGCCACGGCGGGTCAGGCTTTCTATTTCTTCTTCTTTTTTTGATCAACGGCTCTCCGTTTCTTCTCTTTTTGGTCTTTGATACGTTCATTTTAAAAAATTTCGTTAAATATGTGCATTCGTTACAATCTATAGAGCTCCAAATATTCAACAGCAAATTCCTTTTGTTAAACTTTTACTTTCTTACATTTCAGTTAATATTTATTTATTCCCCATGCTGTTTTATCAGCTTATAAGCTACAATTTTTTTTTTAATTTTGTTGTCAACAGGTATGATCCAGACCGGGCCCGATCCAGTGAAATCTCCCGTCGACCATACCGGTCCAAAATGGGTTCTTCCACCGGTGCCTTGCACCCAGGAAGATTGTGGCTTCGTTTGCAGGCACAGCGATTTGCTTCCTTTTGGATGTCCAGGCGTCAACTGTTACTGTCTGCAGAATCCATAAATAATTGTTGTACGAGTTTGTCTACAAAAATTATCCAAGTTTGATGAAATAAAGTATCTGAATTAAGTGGTGATGTTACAGAGAAAACTACTGAATGCTTTGATTAAAATTGCTATCCGTGTTTGTTTCATGAAAAGTGAACCTTCTGCTGAACAATGGAATGTTCTCGCCCTGACATGTTAACTGCCACTCAATCTCTGAACCTTGTTTTTGCTTTGTTCATATTCGTCCCAGCTATAGGACCAATTCACATATTGTCTTCCATCCTTGAATGAACTATGATAATCTAACCCTTCGTGTTGGCTACTCCCAATTAATAAGCTCAATCCATCCTTGAGACTCCCAAGTCCTAGGAAAGAACTCTTGTAAACTCATCATGCGAACTTTGACTAGCTTGTGATTATAATCACAACTTCCACTCTTGTTCTGTCCATTTAAACCACTACAGCACTACACTTTGTAGGACAAACAACTCCTTCCGGATCAAAAGGCAAGTTTGTAACTTTACCAACACATCTCTGTATCACTCTCCTCATCCAACCATCTTCATGACATGTATCTACTCCATTCCACTTAGCTATAGCTTAGTCAAGACACCACCAGGTTCACATACTCTAATTCTAGGAAGCAGACCCGTGAGTCCATTTCCCTTTCCCCTCAGTAAATTTTCAATTATTGGCCTGGTTCCAGTCAACTTGTTTCTTTCGAACTTGAATTTTCAGAACTTAAGTTGCTTCGTATGTTTCTTATTACCTGTAGCTCTTAGAGACTTTCGATCATACAGTTGGTGTGCATTACCTATGATCTCCATATCTGACAGACTCTTGGAAAACGCATCCCCTACCATCACTGAATCCATTAAAGGCGTTGAGCTAAAGAGCCAAGACACATCAAAACACTCAACGTTCTTCACCAATAATCAATCTGGTTCACAGCTATCCTATCCATACTCTACATTTTTTTAAACAAAACTTCACCAGTACTCGAGCGACTGTTTGTTCTTGCGACGAACAATTCATCTCCGTCTTCGGAATTGAAACATCCAACTTCGGAATTTATGTGGTGAGCACCCAACGAGTTCACTCCATGACTTTTTGTTGTTGACTCATTGGTCCAAGACTTGAGATCAGCTTTCTCGTACATTCTTCCCAAAGACGAATATAGTGGTGTGTTCCATTATCTGTATGCGTTCTACACGTGTCTCTCCCCTTGCTGACTCATCTTCTTTTCCTTTATATTTGAGTTTGCTAAGATCATCTTTATGCTAGAGATTCATTAAGGGTGGCTTAATTAATTTTTAATTGTATTTAAGGAAAAAAGTTGGTTAAGAAATTTTGTTAAGAAACTTGAGATTTTATGTCCTCCATTGCAAGTCTTTTATTTTAGGTTTTAATTATAAAATATTATTAAAAAAAAATATTAAATTTTTTAATAAAACTGTTTAATAATTTTATTAAATAAAACATAATAAAATATAACATTTTAAACATAGATTTTTAAATTAAAACATGAAAACAAAGATTAGTAAAATAAAAAAGAATTATTTGAAAGACGCATTCGAGTTCACTTGTTGTCTTCATCACGTCCAAATTTATGTCATATGTGTTCAACCAACTCATCTTTAAGTTGCTGATGCGTTTGTCTATAACGAATTTTCCTTCGAACATCCATCATATTTGGGATATTGGAAGGCATATCTGTAGAAAACGTGAGGTCGACATGTAAACTTTCGTTGTCTTCTCCTTGTTGGAACTCTGAAAGATCAAATTGAGTGTATCTATCTCGTTCGTTTTCTACTATCATATTATGGAGTATGATACATGCTCTCATAATCTTTCCAATTTTGACTTTATCCCAAAACATTGCTGGATTTTTAACAATTGCAAAGCGAGCTTGCAAGACTCCAAAAGCACGCTCGACATATTTTCGGACAGCTTCTTGACGTTGAGCAAATAAAACTGCTTTTGGCCCTTGTGGTATAGGAATAGATTGGATAAAAGTTGCCCATTTCGGATAAATACCATCGGTGAGATAGTAAGCCATATGGTACACACTTCCATTGACAGAAAAAGTGACAATTGGAGCTTGACCGTTTATAATGTCATCAAAAACAGGTGAACGATCAAGAACATTGATATCATTTAATGTACCTTGAGGTCCAAAAAACGCATGCCATATCCAGAGATCGTATGAAGCAACCGCCTCTAAAACGATTGTTGGTTTAGCCGAACCACGACAATATTGCCCTTTCCAAGCGGTAGGACAATTCTTCCACTCCCAATGCATACAATCGATGCTTCCTATCATCCCGGGAAATCCACGATACTCTCCAATATCAAGTAGACGTTGAAGATCAGCCGGTGTTGTTCTTCTTAAGTACTCATCGCCGAAAAAAGATATTATTCCTTCCACAAAATTTTCGACACATAACCGAGTTGTTGTTTAACCGAGCCGGAGGTATTCGTCGACCATATCAGCCGCATAACCATACGCCAAGACACGAATGGCTGCGGTACACTTTTGAAGGGGAGAGAGACTAATCCTTCCGAGACTATCTTGCGTTTCCCGAAAGTATTCAACTTCGTTGGAGAGTCGATCAACAATGCGCATGAACAATGGTTTGTTCATTCTAAAACGTCGCCGGAAGAAATTTTCAGGATACGTTGGAGTTTCACTGAAATAATCATTCCATAAACGAATATGCCCTTCTTCACGATTTCTTTCGATATAAGCTCGTTTTTTTCTTTTTTTTCTACGTTCTTCTTTCTCAGCATACTTAATGGATAAATTCTCAAATGTTTGATAAATTTTTTGATCAAAATATTGATCAAAAAATTGATCAAATATTTCATCATCTGATCCATCAAAGGTGTTTTGAGAAGAAGATGCCATATGTGATGAAAAGTGTTTGATCAAATTTTTTTTTTTGGTTTTCCAACAGAAAGTGTTTTAATAGATGATAGAACGAAGGAGTAGAGAAGATAATGAAATTTGTTTTGAAGTTGTTTTGTGAGAAGGAGAGATTAGATCGTTGGTGAAGGAGAGATATGATAGAACGAGGGAATAGAGAAACTTGTTTTGAAGTTATTTTGTGAGAAGGAGAGATATGATCGTTGGTGAAGGAGAGATATGATGGTTTTGAAAGAGAGAGAGATATAGAGACGAAGACACAAAGCAAATAAACCAATCCGTGACACAAAGACACAAAGCAAACAATTCCGTGACACAAAGCCAACAAGACACGTGAAGACAACAAAACATGACACAAGACATGACTCCAAAGTAAACAAGACACAATGTACAACCGTGACACAAGACAACAAAACTCCACGACAACCGTAACACAAGAGAACAACACAACCATTCGGTGAAGACAGAGCTCCAACACATGACTCCAAGAGCTCTAAATATCTCCTCGTCTTTGGTAACTTCAGGTGAAGCAGAGCCTGCATAATCATAGAAACAGAACAAGAACATTAAACGTTATCATCAACGAGAGGCAGAGAACACGAACATAAACAGAAACACTTTGAGCATTAAAATTAACAAGAACAAGACCATTAAAATTAACTCCATTTAAATTATTAGAGCAAAAACATTATCTCCCACAAACATAAACACTTAACTAAAACAGAACCACTTTGAGCAACTTAAACAGAAACACTTCGAGCAACTAAAACAGAAATAATTAGAGAAACTTAAACTAATTAGACAATAACTCGATAATGAGTTGTTTTCTTCAACTCTTCTTCATACTCCGCAAGTTCTTTTTTGGCAATTAGACTATCTAGAAGCCTCATCTTCGTGAGCCTTTCTTTGGCTGCCAAATCCTCTTTCTTTATCTTTCACATGCTATGAAACTCATCCAAGTCCTTCTCCTCTACCATCGTCCTCTTACCACGGGCTTTTTCTGCCTTCACACCCATGGGACGTTTGGTGACTTGATCCTCTTCACCAGTTTCGGTTCCAATAGCTTGAGAGCTTCCCGTATGTGAACCGTCCTCGCACTTTCTCCTTTTTAGACGTCGCAACATCACACCACTTCTGATCATTTCGAAGCTCCTTCCAAGCATGTTCAAGGGTGAACTTCTTGTTTTGGTTGTTGAAGAAGATCTCGTGGGCTTGTTTGAGAACATCATTCTCATTTTGTCCACTAGTTTTCTCCCTCGTTGCAGCTTCATAAGCTCCACAAAACTTGCACACTAAGTCATTGATCTTCTGCCAATGATGCTTACACTGCTTTTCTCACAGCCAGCCAGCTTTGGACTAGCCGAGAAGTACGCTGCAATCATAGTCCAGAAAGCAGCTGACTTTTGCTCATTCCCTACTAAGGGGTCTTTGCTCGTGTTCAACCACGAGCTTATGAGCACAAGGTCACCAGTTGGCGTCCAAACCCTTTGTTCTTTCCCTTTTGCAGGCGTGTCTTGCGATGAAGGTATGTCTACACAATCTGGTACATTACCAAACACTACATTTTGCTGACTATCAAGTAGATCAACAAACTTTGAATTGTCCCGAAAAGGATTAAAATCCATTTCCGAAATTCAAAGAAAAGAGAAAAAAAAAGATATGAATCTTTTGAAATTGGAAGAAGAAGGAGAGGAGAAGTAAAGATTTTTATTACTTCACAAAGAGTTCAACACATTTATTTGTAGATGTAGTGATCAAGGCATTCAACACAACCTACCAACTCGACTATCATGCATTTAAAACAAAGCTGGAAAGACATTCATTACTTCACCTATGTAATTAACGATAAAGCTCAAAACGCAAACAACAAACAAACTCGACTTGACATTTACCTATTACATTCATTACTTGGCATATCTCTATCACATTCTATCAAACCAGAACTTGAATTTATTACCCAACACACAACCACAATGTACCACTAAATATACCATTAATCACTCTCGATTCAATTCACACAACCACAATCTACCACTAAATTAATATATCATTTCAGACGAGATCGAAAAGAAAAACTAACCTCTATTGCATTGTACTCCTTTGTCCGGTGAGTCTTCCTCATGTCTCTTTGCTTTCATTGTCTGGCCACACAAAACATGATAAATTAAAGAGAATCAACAGACATAAACAAGACAAAAAAGACACGAATAGCTAAAAAAACTTGCAACAAAGAAATCAAAATTGATCCATCCATTTTAAGACACAAGATACATAATCTATAGACATGACAAAACACACGGAACATATCATAATTTGAACAAACTAATAGCATGTAAATTGATCAATCCATCCTAACACAACAGATACAGAATCTACAGACAAAATCGAACACATAAAACAAATCAAATTTGAACAAAAAAAGAAGCTTTACCTTTCGCTTCGAAGAGAGGCATAGAGAGTTCGGTCGCCGACGAGGAGAGCCACAGAGAGGTCTGTCGCCGTCGAGGAGAGCCACCGAGAGACACATTCGAACAAAACAAACAAACAAAATTAGATAACTTTTGATGGGAGGAAAGACATGCATGATTGAACATAGATTGTTTAATCAACCCCTTTATCTTTCGATTTGAGGAAAGAGACTCATACAGAGATCCGTCGCCGTCGAGGAGAGCCACCGACAGACACGCCCAGTCATTCATCGTCGAGCAGATCACACGAAAGAGAGGCGGAGTCGTCGACGACAGCCACCGAGAGACACATCCACTGATGAATCGTCGAAGAGAGGTGGACTACGAGAGCCGGAATCGCCGACTGATTCTTCCGAGAAGGAGAGATCAATCACGACGTTTTCAATTCGAAACCGTCTGATTTCGCGAAGTCGGGAGAGAGATAGAGATGAGAGAGAGGCGCGGGGAGAAAAGCGCGGCGGGAGAAGGCGGTTGATGAAGGAGGGTCGGAATCAGAAAAAGCAACGATAGATAGAGAATTGTCCTTTTTAGTGAGGTTAATCGGAAGATGAAGGCCATGGCGGAGATGAAGGGAGGAGGAGGAGAGGCAGGGGCAGTGAAGGGATGGTTGAGAAGCAAAGAGTTAATTCGTGGCCGTGAGTTTCATTCTCAGACAAGAGCAACCCGTTTGTACACATCAGCAATAGTTACATCCGTCATTACCATCCTAAGAACAACCGTCAACTAAGTCAACATCTACTCACTGATATCATCTTGTTCATAGAACCTCTAATTTAGTTATTGGAGAATCTAGGTTTTATAGTCTATGAATCGATTCTAGTTGTGGCTGCTTATAATATAAGAGATGAATCGTTTTGTATTTTTTTTTAAGCAGACTCTTCTCTAATTAATGATAATTGAGAATCAATCACCAATGTATGATAATTGAGAATCAATCACCAATGTTAAGGCAATATATCCCTTGTTGTATGATGTAGGGATGTTGGTTTTGAGATCATTGTTGTGGATGATGGGAGTCCTGATGGCACGCAAGAAATCGTCAAGCAACTTCAGCACTTGTATGGTGAAGACTGAATAGTGAGTGCAGGGCCTGTATATTTGTGTGCATTTTCTTTTCTGTTTCGTTGAGCTTGTGTTTGTCTTTGTCTTTGTTATGATGCAGCTTCTAAGAGCTAGAGCCAAGAAGCTTGGTTTGGGTATGTATCTATAACACCCATTATCATCTTCCAACTTTGCTTTACCAGAAGTACGTGTTGTTATGGAAGAGTACCGAGGAAACCGTAATGCTTCCGTCTTTTATTCACTTCATGTCCCTCTAGTTTTGTAATTTAGTTATGTTATGTATGAAAAGCTTCCATTCTTTCTCTGTTTCTTGTTGGATTTAATTTGCTGCAAAGGCTCTTCTTTTTTATTGAATTACATCAAAGGCAATCTCAGGACTGATAAAGTTATAGATTTGGGGGTTTATATTTCGTCTGAGATTGCAAGTTTAGTGTTTTTGCTTATAACTGTTATCAGTTAGAGTTTCATTTTGTGTCTGTGAGAAACTAAAAGGAATATATAGACTGTTTCTTACTCTTTGTTGTTTATTTATTATTAAAATGAACGGAAAGTTATGAATAGTCAATATTCTTAAGTTTCAGCTAAAATCTTTTGTTTCATACAAAACAATTGTTAAATCTACATTTAATTTAAAACTTTTTTATGTATTTAGAATTATTGATTTTACATTTTCAATTTCTGCCCTCTCTACAAAAAATACAAACTGACATATTTACATGTTTTTTGCATTGTTTATTTCAAATGATAAATAATTCCATTTGTATAATTAATTTACGGCTATACAATATTGATTTGATACACTTACCAAAATTCTTTTTATCAAGGAGACTAAAAACTAAAATTTTTAGCTAAAGGTTAAGAAATTTTTTTCGATCAAATATCAACGGAATTAAGAGAAATGAAATTGCTTTACATGGTTTCTGATTAAAATAGATGATTTAAATCGGTTATTTTTACAAAACCAAACTATTTTATGATAAAAAAAATAAACTGAATAAAAATATCAAACAACAAAAAAATTTATTTTCCTCAAAACCACCTTATGGAAACACATTACAAAGAAAAATAAAACACAAACCAAACTAATCC
>NC_027756.1:41740144-41744670 GCF_000695525.1 Brassica oleracea var. oleracea | reverse complement strand
TGCAACCTAAACATGGCTAAATCTTAATCTATATGATCAAAATGCACCTGGGTGAATGGATAAAACAATAGAAATATGCAAGATATCAAAAATAAAAAAAATAAAAAGTTGTTTTTATTTTTTTTTTTCAAATTCGAACATTTTTCTAATTTTTCTATTTAAAAATTTTTTTTTTTCAAATTTTCTTTTTTAAGTTCGAAAATGTTTTTTGAAACTTAAAAAAAAAATATTTTAAAATTATTAAGATTTGTAAATCTAATTATTATTATTTATATTAAAAAATATAATATTTTTAAAAATAATTATATATTCAAAAATTTAAAAGTATATAAATGTTATGAATTATAGTTTTGAACATATAATTTGGATTTAAGGTGCAATAGATATTTGGTAAGAATAATTATTTTGTTGTCTAGTATTTTTATCACAAGGATTTTGAAAATCACATTGATACATATGATATTTTGAAAGTTGAGTCTTATGAGTAAAGATGAATAGAAATCATCTCCCGATAACACTAGATTTAGTTAGAATTAGAGAATCAATAATAACTAAACTTTTTGAATAACAAGAGATTTGAATGGATTTTGAAAATTCTTAAACCAATAATGATGGATTCTACTAAGATTTTTGAAATCCAAGAACCAATAACAATAGATTCTTAAAATTCACAAACTCTACACAAATTCATTTCCCAATAACCCCCTCTAAGCTTTACGACCCATTTTAGCATGTGTCTATAAATAAAATGGACACATAGCTCGACTACTAAACAGAGTCAAAATGGGTTCAAATAAGAGCGTCTCATTACTCAAACATGTCAAGGTATTTAAAAGAGGTTGAGCAACCTTTGTTGGTTTCTGATGTATGGGAAAAGTTCTTCACGAACTGGATTTGCTGCTGAAATCGAAACATAACGCTAAGTAATCCACTAACCTTTGTTGTTTCTGATGTATGGGAAAAGTTCTTTAGTTTTAATCAAGATCAGTTGTATTAAGTTCTTCGACCATTTATACTTTCATGAAAACCAATGAAATATAATATATTAATAAAAAACCAAAGAAATATAATATATTAGTGGTCTGTCCGCGATTCGTGCGAAAATGTTATCTTTGTTTTGTATAATGTGTTTATTTTGTGTGTTTTAATATTTAGCTAATTTATAGGTGTAGAATAATATGTTGTAAAATAATTTATAATACATGATCGTCGTGGTTGAGAGATTATGGTGGCTGAAGTATTATGGTCCTTCAGTTTGACTAATTTGTGTTATGTGTATTAAGTTTATCATTGTTGGGTTTTATGAAAAAAAAGATTTTTTTAAATTTACGATTATTAACTTAAAGTTCCATTTGGAGACTAAATTTTGGTGTCAAATTGCTGCTAAATTGATTGGTTTTAATTAAAAAGAATTACAATTTAGTTCTTAAAATAAACCCTTAAAGTATGAACCCAAATTGTTTAGCTTGTTTGTAGTAAATATATATTTGGCATTGATTTTTGATGTTATTGCGGTAACATATAATCATAGTTTATATATTTTTATATATTTTTCATGTAAAATGGTAGCCTCTTAAATCTAACTCAATATAGATTTTGTCAAGTAATTTCTTTATATTCATTTTTAACAAACAAGACTAAAAAAATTATCGATTACATATACATCCAAGAGAAACATCTCTCAATTAATTTTTTAAGGATTACTTCTGCTCAATAAAAAGCTTAGTTGTTGAGAAATCAAAGAAAAGTTTCACTGACCCCGTGAAACAACCCTAGAGAACCAACACGTAACCAAAAATTATCGATGACTTTTTTATTTACAAGAATAAAATTGTTTGTTGGTCTTTGCACCAAAAAATAAATAAATTGATGGGCCAATTAAACTTTGTCAAATTCATATATAAATGTTAAAGGCCCATTTTTAAATATTTGTGTAAAATAATTGTTACGATATTGTCAATTTACAGTATATATACAAATCTTCACAAAAAAAAATTATAATATATTTTTTTAATTTTAAACTAGAACATCAGTTAATGTAAAATATATAATTATATTACAGTATTCCTATTTTCAAAATAAGATTTGTTACAAAAATTAAAAAAAAATTAAAAATTTAAAAAAATAAATAAAAATAATAAAAAAATATCTTAAAAATAAAATAAACTTATAAATTTTATAAAAATGATTTATATAAAATATAAAATATAATAGATTAAATCTTTTCATATAAATGTAATTCAAACTAATTTATATAATATACAAGTTATTTAATATATTTATTTGATTAATGTCAATATCCAAACCAAATAAGTAACCAATAACTTATAAATATTTTTAAAAACATTGTCAAAATGTATAGATCAAACAACAATATCTATATCATTTATTTATAGATCAAACAACAATACAATACAATATATGTTACAAACTAAAACAACAGTTTTTCGTCGTTCACATGGATGCAGAGTTACCAGTTTGGTTTGTAGAGTCCGTATGAATTCGTTAACGTTGATGACAAAAAAATAATAATAACATCCGCGCGATCAAAGTATAGTTAATTTATTATGATAACTGACAACTCTAGTATGAAGCCTCATCAGTATAAACAACAATGGGGCTTCTCACGTTATGGGTGCCATCAAACCAGACTAGACTTGCGAAGTTAGGCAGTTCTGGGTCAACATTGCTGCCTGAAACAGTCACTGTGAAAGACTGCTTCTCATTCACAGACTTCATAGATAGAACACTAGGGGAGACCCTTAACGCTGAGAGTAGAACCGTGACCTGCAAGTACCTTGCTTTTGTACGTAGAGTTGGGGGTACCGACGTTAGTGACCGTTCTGTTGAAAGTGATGGTGAAAGAGCTATTAGATCTCGATAATTTAGCTGACATGGAAGGATAGTTAAGGTTCCTCTGTAAGATATTTTCAGTGCAAGTGACGGCTTCGCATGCGAAGATTTTCAGGGTAGTCACATTGAAGTTCATGCCTCGGAGAAAGGCAATGTAGTCTCCTTTGTCCGGTTCATAAGAGTTTTTTGGGACAAAAACTTAAAATGATCTATTTAAAAGAATTATTAGCCCAGCATGTGGTCACCATCAATTAACACGTGATGAAATAGACAGCCTCCGGGATGCCTTCTGCGGAAGTGTACTTAGGCGCTAGTCGGGTTCCGTAAGGTGTCCAGATACCCGGGTTTTTTTTAAAAAAAAAGTTTTGATGGTGACAAGTTTTAATATATTGTTTTTCATGGTGGCAAGTTTTGATATCGTCATAAGTGACGGTTATTGTCATTGGATGGAATTTAAAAATGAATATAAATTTTTCAGTTAAATATTTATAATTTTAATTTTTATGTTTGAATTTTTAATTTCAGATCTTATTTTAGAATTTTAGAATTTTTCAAATTTATTTTTAGTTTTTGAAAAAAAAAAACGACACGTCATTATTTTAACTTGTGAAATAAACAGTATTGGTCGCCTATGAACAAAAAACGTCATTAGAGGTTTATTACGATAAAAATATCACTTTGAAGGTTTAAAGTGGTAGCCAAAAATCTCCAGTCTTTAGAGTGCTAGTAAATGACAATTTTAGTGTTTTAAATATCCTTTTCCCTATTTCTCTACTAGTAGTTTTCCTTCGCCATGCGTATAAACAATAACTTTTAAGTGTAAATATTCTTTTATTTAAAAAAATCTTATTTACATTTGGACATAATTGTTTTTAGATTTTAATTTATTGGTTAAAAAATCACAAACATATTCACTACAAGAAAACACATGCTTAACGACGAAATTTAACGAGGAAAAACAATCCTCGTAAATTTACGTCGAGTTTACGAGGAATTTAAGTGAAAAACTAAAGTCATCGTTATTTCCTCGTAACGTAACAACAAAAGCGTTTCGTCGTAAAGTGGATGTAATTTTACGAGTATTTTACGAGGAAAAACTATTTCCTCGTAAATACGACGTAAACTTTGCGTGTTATTTACGAGGAAATAGTTTACGTGTATTTAGCGAGGAAATTTTTGAACCCACCAACTTTGTGGGTGTTACACGTTTTTTTTTGCCACCTAATTAATTTTCGTCGTAAATTCATAGGAAACTTGCAACTACCAGATTCGAAATTTCCTATAAATATGGATGTTTGAACATCATTTTAAACACACCAACAACAAAAAACGTGAAAGAAAAAAAAATGGCTGGCTCCGGGACTATTTACGAGTTGCGGAAGTGGATGTATATGCATAGAGATGCTAACGGGAGAGTGACGAAAGAATACCTTGCGGGTCTGGAGACATTTATGCATCAAGCAGATTCAACACCGCTCGCCCAAGAAAGTGGTAAGATGTTCTGTCCTTGTCGGAAATGCAACAATTCGAAACTGGCAAACCGTGAAAATGTTTGGAAGCATTTAATAAATAGAGGTTTCACGGCAAATTACTATATCTGGTTTCAACATGGAGAAGGTTTTAATTATGATCAGAATGAAGCTAGTAGTAGTAATAGCAATTTTCAGGAAAAA
>NC_027756.1:41737044-41737793 GCF_000695525.1 Brassica oleracea var. oleracea | reverse complement strand
ATGAAATCGTCGTAAATACCACGTAGGATGAAATCGTCGTAAATACCTCGTAGGATGAAATCGTCGTAAATATCACGTAGGGTGAAATCGTCGTAAATACCACGTAGAATGAAATCGTCGTACATATCACGTAAGACAACGAGGAAATAACGACGAAACTTAAAAATAAAGATGGGGTTTGGAATATATGAAGTAGAAAATAAGGAATATGGGGTTTCGGGTTTGGGATTTGGGGTTTCGGGTTTTGGGTTTGGGGTTTCGGGTCTCGGGTTTCGGGTTTCGGGTTTGGGGTTCTAGGGATTTAAACATAACACTCGTTAAAAACAACGACGAAACTTAAAAATAAAGATGGGGTTTGGAATATATGAAGTAGAAAATAAGGAATATGGGGTTTCGGGTTTGGGATTTGGGGTTTCGGGTTTTGGGTTTCGGGTTTCGGGTTTCGGGTTTCGGGTTTGGGGTTTTAGGGATTTAAACATAACACTCGTTAAAAACAACGACGAAACTTAAAAATAAAGATGGGGTTTGGAATATATGAAGTAGAAAATAAGGAATATGGGGTTTCGGGTTTGTGGTTTCGGATTCTAGGGATTTAAACATAACACTCGTTAAAAATAACGACGAAACTTAAAAATAAAGATGGGGTTTGGAATATATGAAGTAGAAAATAAGGAATATGGGGTTTCGGGTTTGGGGTTTCGGGTTTCGGGTTTCGAGTTTGGGGTTTGGGGTTTCGGGTTTCGGGTTTT
>NC_027756.1:41726582-41734703 GCF_000695525.1 Brassica oleracea var. oleracea | reverse complement strand
GAAGTAAATTCGTAGCTAATGTACGACCTCTTTACGTGGAAACCTTACGAGGAAATGACGAGAAATAGTAAACGAGTATTTTACGAGGAAACATTTACGAGAAAATAACGAGGAAAGATAAACGAGTATTGTACGAGGAAATCCTTTCGTGGTTGTTACGTGTATTTTGCGAGGAAACGCTTTCAAGGTATTTACGTGTAGATTACGAGGAACTCGTTTCGAGGTATTTACGAGGAAATATAGCGACGTCCTTACGTGGAATATTGACATGGTCTTTACGACGAAAAGCTCTACTTCATCTTTACGACGAAATATATTCCTCGCTAAGTTACGACGAATTAGCGAGGAAATATGTGTTACGACAGATGAGTAACGAGCAAACGCGATTCCTCGCTAATTCGTCGTAAAGCCTCTTTTACGACGAACTAACGAGGAAAACCGCCCTCGTTAAGATTATGTTTTCTTGTAGTGATTTTTTTAGTCTTATTTCGTTTGATTTGGTCAAACTATTTCAATTTGATTTTATTAAAGTTTTAATAAATTTATAATATATTGTATTAAAAACTAAATTTTAGTTATATTATATTTAATTATTAAATATAACTCTTGCCACTTAGTTTTAAATATATTCTAATAAATTTTGGATTTTTGTTGGTTTTAGTTAAAATATGTTAAACTGAAAAAAATCAATATGTTAATTAATCGAATAAAAAGATAAAAATTAAATAAAAATTAATCATTTACCAATCAAAAAAACATTTGATTAGTGTTATTTTAGTTTTGTATTTGTTGATGCATATTTACAATTAATTTTCGTTAAATTTAGATTTATACAAAATATGACATATAAGTAAGTTCGTGTAAAAATTATATTTGTAACTATATTTACTATGAGAAATTTCCACAAATACCACATTCACAGTACCACTTTTCATGTTTATCCTAACCATTTTTACTCTCACTTTTAATGAAAACTAAAAGACATTTATACCCCTAGAATTAACTAATATAGACTTATGGTTTAGAATTGTGGGGTGTAGAGTTTTTGGAATATAAAATTTTGGATTCTTATAAATATATAAATAAATACTTAAAAAATTTGAAAAATTTTAAGAAATAATTTCAAACATAATTTTCGATTTTCAAAAAGAAATTTTGAAAAAAATAAAATTTGAAAAAAGAAAAATTCAAAAAATAAATTATAAAAAAGTTTAAATTTGAAAAATTATAATTCAGAAAACATTTTTTGTATAATAATAATTTATTATATATATATAGAACAATGGTATAAGAATCTTTTGCCACTTAATGAAGAAAGTATTTTCGAAAATGTCTCTTTAGTGATGGTAAAAATGAATAATGGTACCATGAAAGTGGTAAACATGGAATTCTCCTATTTACTATTTAGTTTATTTGTATTAATGTAATATATATAATAGTGATATATGAGTTGTTAATTTTAATATATTTTAATATTGTTGTCAAAAATAAATACTTGTATAGAAGATTAAAATTAATGATAATAAAGAAGTTAATAATTATTACCATATTAAAATATCTTACGAAAACTGTATAAAACTTTATAATCAAAATTGTACATGTCACAATTGGGTTTGTGCCATGTCACATTTTTGTAAAACCACGTCTTCATTTCTTATAGTGATTGTAATGATGACACATGTACAAATCACTTGATAAATAATGTCTAAGAGATTCAATGTAAGCTTTTATGTAATCACATATATTAAAAATTACTTTTATCTAAAAGTGTTAATTAAATTATATATTAAATTTAATCAACTAATTATACAATAGAGAATAAAATAAATTTTATTGTAATGTTTTTTAGTAAAATTAAAATTTATTTAAAATATAAAAATATTTTACTTCTTAAATTATGAAAAAAATATTTTCAAACATCCAAAATCAAGAGAATATATTTTTTGCATATCAGTTTAATATGTATGTATGATCACTACAAGAAAGTTGAGTAATGAATCATTTTATTTTTTATTTAAATACAAGAAAGTTGAGCAATGAAAATTTTGATTTTTCCAAAATCTAAATATTTGAAACCGGCCCAAAATAATTGAACCCAAACTAAAAATACCTAAACTCGACCCGAAGTACAAAAATATTTGAACGGGTTCTAGTTCCCTATATTGAAATACCCCAAAATTTGAAATATCCGATATAAACCTGAACGAGTATCTGAACGCTCACCCTAATGATATCAATATTCAAAACAAGCATACTATTAAATAATCATAAATTGTATGTGTCTCGCTATGGGATCATTATCTTTTGAACAAAAATCACAAATAGGAATAGTCCTGAAACTTTAGAGATTGTATACAATTTAGAACATATTTTGATAAAAATAAAGTTTATAAATTTGGAAATTTATATCTATATAATTTTCTTCAAAAAATTAGAGAGATAAACTAATGTTTTATAGATTTATGCCTTAAACTGGTTATAGTCACAAAATCACAGCTATGCGAAAAGCTTGAGTTTATGCCTTAGCTTAAACAATTAATATTTTAGTTTGATAATAGACGAGCTAACTACCTAATAATGCAAACTGGAAAACATTTTAAACTCGAATCAGATAATGTGATAATCGGTTCATTATATAATACTAAGTGTATTTCTCCTAAAATTGAACGAATCAACGAATAAAATATATTTAAAACTATATAAAAAATTTCAATTTTTTCTTTTAAAATACAACCACGATAACTACAAAACATCCAGAAAGTAAAGGAGAGTTCAATCATTCAGAGTTGATACATATTCTTAGAACGGAAAATACAAAGGTGGATATGCCTACACGCAATGTTCAGAAATAACCGGCTTTTTTCGTTTACATGGGTGTGGAGTTACCAGTTTGATTTGCATAGTCCTAGCGGAGTCTGTCTATGTTTCTGGAAAAAAAAACCAGGAAAACCACATTTCTAAAGTATTTTTAACTAGCAACAAGATTGCTTACACTACAAGCAACAAGAGAGAGAGAACACTTATGGATGATGGCCTGGTGACTTTGTTTGGACAAGAATTTGGTATGGAATTCGCTAATTTCACGATTAAAAATGGTCATTTTTTTGTTATTAAACAATTTTAGAATATCAGTACTTGTTGTATCACATGATTTAATTGAATAAATTTTAAATTCACACTAACAAGTATTTCAACTAATATCTTATTTTAGTAATATTAATCTATTAGCAATATTCAATTGTCCGATTAAATTTAATATTTTAAATAAATTTAAACCATAAATACACAAACATTTGTCAAAAGAAATTTGAAAAAGTATCTCAAAATATATTTTCTGAAAATATCCATTAAAAACTCTTCTAATCTCTTTTACTTTTTCTCTTTTTATTTTTATTGGTAAATACTCATTGAACAACTGACATTGAGATTGCTCTAATAACTATACTCTAAGAAACATCAACATGTAAAGTTGAATAGAAGTTAAATTGTATACTACAATTCATGTCAAATAGTACTTGTACATGTTGCTATCTTAATACTTTTACATGGTTTAATCCGAATTCGGTGTAATACACAAATTCGAGGTGAGTCGGATTGAAAGACATATCTAACAAAAAAATTCTTTTTTCTGCGCCGGCTTCTTTTTCCTTGCGAATTTTCCATTCTTTGCTGACTTTCCATTTATCAAATGGGCTGATTAGAATTTAGAAAGGGCTTTGAGAAAGATGATAAACCTATCTACAGCATACATTTTCATCTTTTAGAAGTCCAAACAAGAATAACTATACTTTTAAAAACATCAACTTTTCAGCCCGTAGATGATGAGCAAGTCCAACGAGGAGTTCTAAGGAGAATATGTCTTATTAAAAAAAATCGGTAAAAAATTAAAAGCAGGTGAGAGAAGAAAGAGGAGTTGTCTGCAGAGAGGTCCAGAGAAGTGTTTAGATACTAAGTTCTACACCTGTCGTCTGTTTGTTGGATTTTGTATTTACAGAAAATTAAAATATAAATTTTTTATTAAAATATTAATTCTTTTATTTTTTTGGAACCTTTGGCAGGTTTTTACCGATGGGGCTGCCCCACTCAACGGTGAGCCAATAAAGTTTTTTTTTATCTGGGGTCATAAATACAAAAAATATAATAAAAATAATGATCATTGAAGGAGTTGAACCTGTGTCTATGGGTTCATCTACCACTTTTAAAACCCAAAATACCATAGTCAATTAGTGTACATTGCTTAAAATTTTGATTTATATTATATTTGTAGTATCAAGTGACCCCACATCACCACACGTGGGTCCGTTCCTGGTTATAACTCTAGTTTTAGAGCTGACTATTATATTTTATTGTATTATATGAGAAAAATTCAAACATTTTTGAGAAAAAACAATGCAAATAATCGCTACGAAGAGCCTTAGAGCATGATTAACCCGGGGTTCTTAGGACGAGGTTCTTAACGGAAGTTAAGAAACTGTTTCTTAACTTTTAACTAAAAAAGCTAAGAACTGGTTCTTAAATAAAGACTTTAAGAAACGGTTCTTAACTTTTTCAGTTAAAAGTTAAGAAACAGTTTTTTAACTTCCGATAAGAACCTCACTTTAAGAACTCCGGGTTAATCATGGTCTTACGGTCATTTGGCCGTATTAGAGGTTAGTTGCAACATGATACTACTGAGAGTTTCAACTAGCATTTGGCGCTTGCGTAAACACTCCACTAAAAAGAGGAGCTAGTTGATTACTCTTATAATGGAGGGAATAAAAAAACTAAATGCAGGCAAACAAAATATGAGACCATGACTGTATCTACACGACTAAGCTTCAACATTAATGTTAACATTTTTCCTTTTGGTAACGAATGTAAAAAGAAACATTATACCTTCTTTTCTTTTTGTTCTAAAATACCATACTTTTTTTTTGCTAAGAAAATACCATACTTATATTACCTCAATTTGGGTATTTGTGGGATACCAGTTGATTTAATACTTTACGAGACTTCATTGATGTAATGTGAAAGTTATATATTTATGTTGATCTAAGCCCAAATCAGAGCTCATGAAAATGTCTTAATCTAATAAGAAAAACACGTGATGAAACATTTAGTGATTTACAAGTGTCGTAAGATCTTACTAACCCTTAAATACGTATGACCTGTTTTTGCGTAGCATAAAAAAAAAGCCAGAGAGCGCGCGAGAGCGAACGTTCCGTTGATCATGTGCCTCTTTGAACTCGAAGCTCTTTAAATACAAAATCGAGTGCTCCACTTCGAACAAACATTAAAACAAAGACAAAATAAAGGAGAAATGGTGTCTCTTTTCTCAGTTGTTTTGACTTTTATTGCTATTATACTCATCCCTGGTCTCTTCATCTCTAGGCGTCTAAGTGTTCCTTTCTCCATAAGAAACATCCTCAGATTCATTAAACTTGCAGCTTCTCAGAACGATGACGAGGAAGAGAGGAACGAGAAACGGTAGTCTGCTTTTGTTTAATCATATATAGTTTTTACGTGTTAAGCTCCTTGCAAACTTATCTTCCTTATAACATGCAATTTGAAAGAACCAAAAAGATAAACGGACAGGGTTATCTTCATAATGTTTTATGAATAAGCGGGTCCCACTGACTTCTAACTATATATTAGTCTTATTAGGTGATTCCTCTTCAAAATATGTACCGGCGTTACTCAACTGGGGATCTCTAACTTTCTACTAGAAATATGCATGTCTTTTTATATTATAAGCCTTGAACTTTGTTTGTTCTTAACTATTGTGTAGTGGTACAATGGGAGAGAAAGAGAAACGAGGGGGATTGCCAAAGCATGTGGCGATTATACTGGACGGAAACAGACGTTGGGCGCAGAAACGAGGAGTGGGGACATCGGATGGTCACAAGGCCGGAGCGAGGAGGGTTATAGAGAATGCTAAGGACTGTTTCGCTATGGGGATAAACACTGTCTCACTCTTTGCTTTCTCCACTGAAAATTGGGCAAGACCCGAGGTGGTGATGAAAAGAGGAGATAACTTTTGCAACACGTTTCCAAGAGTTTTTCTTATATTTTGTTTAATTTGATTTTTTTTTAAATGATTAACCAGGATGAAGTTAACGGCCTGATGTCCTTGTTTGAGGAAAACTTTAGGTCTGAGCTGCCTTTCTTCCAAAGGTACCCACCATATAGTTTAGATCCTTTAAGAAAAACATTACGTAGAGTTTTGGTTTTAGTTTCTAGGTTTGAATTACTTGAGGAAAACCAAAAATAAAATAGATTTGTTGATAAAAAGTTCTATAATAAAAGCTAGCATAAGACGAGAACAAATTCTTCACAAAAATGGATAATACTATGAGTTTTCCTTTAAAAAAAAAAACTAAAACTGAAATTGTTGTCATTTCAACACCATGATGTTTTTATTTTTTTTTATTTTTTATATAGAGATAAAATCAAGATCTCGGTTATTGGAAACCGGACGAAAATCCCCCAGTCACTTCTAGGTTTGATAAGAGAAACAGAGGAAGCTACAAAGAGTTATGAAGGGAAGCATCTCATTTTAGCAATAGACTATAGTGGAAAATTTGATATACTGCAAGCGTGCAAAAGTCTAGCCGAAAAGGCTAAAAATGGGGTGATCCAAGTAGAAGACATTGACGAGAGTGTGATAGATAAAGAGTTGATGACAAACTGTAGCGAGTTTCCAAATCCTGACCTATTGATCAGAACGAGTGGAGAGCAAAGGATTAGTAACTTCTTCTTATGGCAATCTGCTTACACTGAGCTCTACTTTCCTAACGTTCTATGGCCTGACTTTGGTGAGGCTGAGTATCTTCAGGCTTTGACTTGGTATCAGCAAAGGCTGAGGCGATTCGGTCGACGAGTTTAAACTTTGTATTTCATTTCTCACAAATAAAATGCACTTGTTTGCAATAATTTGCTTTTTGCTTTTGTGTGTTATTGTTCTTTGATTCTCACACGCATGTATAAGTTGTTAGTAACATCGTTCTCTTGTAACACAAGAAACTGGAATATCTCAAAAGGTCTAGTTCTTGAGGTATAAAACGTCCATTATTACACATCATATACAGTTTTTATTACACCAATGAAAAAGAAACTCATGATTTTCGACCACCGAAGCGCCGCTGTCTCTGCTGAAACGACATCAAGGCTTCAACAAAACCGTTCCTCCCAAAATCAGGCCAGAGTTCTTGAGCAAAGAAGATCTTAGTGTAAGCCAATTGCCACAACAAGAAGTTACTCACTCTTAGCTCACCACTTGTTCTTATCAGCAGATCCGGGTAAGGAAACTCAGTAACGTTCGTCTCAAGCTCTTGCTCGATCAGTATCTCGTCTATCTCCTCAACTTCGACTCACCGTCTTTCACTCTCTGCGCAATGCCTCTACACGCTTGTAGAACATCGTACTTCCCGCTGTAACCAACGGCTACGATTAGCTGAAGCCTCGTGTTGTTCTTTGTGACTTCCTCAACTTCGTTTATAACTCCTAAAAGAGATTTCGGAAGTTTAGATGAGTCTCCAATGATAGAGATCCGAACATTTTTCCTACACTCAAGAAGATTATAGCAGACTTGTGACTTCCCGATGTTAATAATGGGTTTTTACCCATAGGGTACCCGAAGCCCGGTTGAAATTTGAAACCCGAAACCCGTACTTTTAGATTTTAAAACTCGCGGGTTTTTGTTGGCGGGTCTTGTTTTGTTTATTACCCTATCGAGTTTTACACTGTCGGGTTTCGGGTACCCGATTGTTTTTTTTTTTTTTAAAGTTAACCGAAACAACGTTGTTTTTGTTGTAAACTTAAGGATTTAGAACCGTAAGTTTCTGTATATTATTAATGAATAAGTGTTCCCTTTATATAGGGGTTATAAGAGAGATAAATGGAAATACAATAATAGGAAAGATTACAAATCATAAACTTAAACGAATTAGAAAATAGGCAAGTTGTAGCCGCCTCTCTCTCCTCTCCAAGTCTCGGGGCCGCGTCTCTCTCTCTAGGGTTGGGCCGTCTCTCTCTCTAAGTGTATGGGCCGGTTATGGACCGGGCCGGTTATGGACATCCACCAATTGATTTATAACACTCCGATCCCCCTTGGATGCCAAAACCATACAGGGATTGTAATAC
>NC_027756.1:41724952-41725860 GCF_000695525.1 Brassica oleracea var. oleracea | reverse complement strand
GTAAAGAAGAACTTAGGCAATATGTGCTTCGTCCTATCACCTTTTATGTAACCGTCCTTGAGCTGAGCAATGCACACAACATTGTCCTCATACATCACGTTTGGCTTTTTGCACTCGCCCATCCCGCAATCAGCTCGGAAGTGTTGGGTCATCGACCTCAACCAAACACACTCGCGGCTGGCCTCATGTATGGCCAAGATTTCCGAGTGATTGGATGATGTGGCCGCGATGGTTTATTTCATGGAACGCCATGAAATGGCTATACCTCCATGTGTAAAGACATATCCTGTCTGTGATCGAGCATGATGTGGATCTGATAGATATCCTGCATCAGCAGAGCCAACTAAACCATCTTTGTTATGGTTAGTATAATATAGACCCAAGTCTTTCGTTCCTTGCAGGTAACGAAGAACATGTTTAATCCCGTTCCAGTGCCTTTGGGTCGGGCAAGAGCTAAACCTAGATAGTAGGTTCACGACAAAGCTTATATCAGGCCGTGTGTGAGTTGCCAAATACATTAAAGCTCCTATGGCACTGAGATATGGCATTTCGGGACCTAGGACATCCTCATCGTCCATCTTGGGACGGAATGGGTCAGTGTCCAGACCGAGAGATCTCACGACCATGAGACTGGTTAGAGGATGGCAATCAGCCATATTGAATCTCTTGAGTACCTTTTCTGTACATGCCATTTGATGCACAAGGATTCCATCACTTATGTACTCAAGCTGTAATCCCAAACAGAATTTCGTTTTTCCCGAGATCTTTCATCTCATATTCTTTCTTAAGGTATTCAACCGTTTGGAAAATCTCTTCAGAGGTTCCTAGGATATTTTATATCATTAACATATGCTTGTATACTTTAGTTCTCGAGAACCTGTTGCATTTGACAACTCAATACCCTCTGG
>NC_027756.1:41722859-41723388 GCF_000695525.1 Brassica oleracea var. oleracea | reverse complement strand
TGCATCAGGTAGTGGAGCTGATCCAAGTGGTCTCATCTGACTGTTTCTCATTAGTAATTCATTGTTCTGCTCAGCGAGCAAGAGACAAGAAATAAGATTAGCATAGGTTTTAAAACCTTTATGTCGGTATTGTTGTTGTAACAACACATTTCTTGCATGGAAAGTGGAAAAGGTTTTCTCAAGCATATCATATTCTGTAATACTTTCACCACACAGTTTCATTTTAGAAAAAATCTTAAACAGTGCAGAGTTATATTCGTCCACAGACTTATAGTCTTGGATCCTCATATTCGTCCAATCAAACCGAGTTTTTGGTAAGATCACCGTTCTCTAGTGATCATATCTCGATTTGAATTCATTCCAAAGATCTAGTGGATTCTCAATGGTTAAGTATTGATCCTTGAGACTCTCAGCTAGATGATGATGAATGATCAAGATGGCTTTGTAACGATATTTTTCATTGGCATTATTGTTCTCGGTGATACACTTACCGAGTCCCTTGGATTTCAGGATGATCTTAGCATCGAGC
>NC_027756.1:41718855-41721960 GCF_000695525.1 Brassica oleracea var. oleracea | reverse complement strand
GATTTACTCGCTTAGGGATTGATCTATTATCCTATGGCTTTCATCTTAGAGATTATATTTTAGGGTTTCATTCTTTACAATCAACCAAATTCGATTCATTATGTTCTTAGAATTCGAAATACCTTTAGTTTAGTTGTTTGTAGAAACCGGACCGCCAAGAATGAACCTCGAGCTTAGACACGATCGGGACGTGAGCTGGCTGGGACGCGAGCTGCTTCTATCGGATCGCGAGCGGCTCTGATGCGAACGGGAGCTGTTGCTGTCGGATCGCGAGCTGTCCTGATGTAGGATGGAGCTGAGTTCGTCTAGGATCAGGAACGCCTTGGGGCTGGAGCTGATCAGGTGGACACGAGCTGGAACGGAGCCACGAACGGATTAGGGTTCGTCGGTATCGTCAGGTTCGGATTAGGGTTCCAAAGCAAATTGGCGCGCACTGTATCTGTGCGTGAGGGCGCGTCGGTGGTCAGATCGACAAGCGGTTTGCACTGACTGATTCGTCTCGACCAAGGCTTCGATTTGATATCTTGATCGTTTTATGGGTCCTCATGGTATGGAAGAACGGCATCTTCGAAGTTCCGAGGCAGATTCCTTTTTATTTAGGGTTTTAGGGTTTTAGCGATTTGGTTTTAGGCTCAGGGTGTTAGAGAAAAAGAAAATAAAAGTTTAATCAACATTTATAGAGAAAAATTTTGGTCGTGAACTCAGCGTTTGATTGATTTTGTGCTGAAACAACAACATTGTTCTATGTGTGCGCATGTGTGCCGTTACATTGGTCAACAGCTAGCTAACTTGGCCGAGTTTGCATATTGTGGGCTTTCTTGCTGTTGTGCTTAACAGGTTGATTATCAGTGGTTCTGAAACTCACATTTTAGGTGCTGTTATGTATGCAGGCCCGAGTTCTACAGGCTTTAGAGACTGCAGTTGTTTTCACCTTTGGTGGTTTGGTCAAAGATAAGGTACTCAATCAAGCTTTTTCTAAAACAATCTTGAACTTTCTAATGGTCTCAAAAAGTTTTCTAGCAATTTTTGTTCTGTATTAAATTGCACCAACATGATCATGAATTTTGAATTATTGAATCTTGGAAATGTGTTATTGAATCTTTGTCTTCACTTTGTTTGTAGGACTCTTTCTGCCAGCTATTGTGAGACCTATTCTACATTCACTAGAGGCATTTAAGCAAGTCAAAGCGCTTCCCCTTACAGATGTAAGTATATATAAAAACTTAGACAAGGATCCAACAACCACAGCAAGTAGTTCTGCAATATGAGGTTAAAACTCTTAGCTAATATTATTTTAGTATATTAACCATAGTTTAGATACTCTGAAACTTGACTGAACAGCTCTCATAGGCTAGCTAACTTGTTCTGATACTCTAAAGGTTTCTTGGTTGATGCTTGAATTTGGTATCACATTTTGTGACTTGTTGCTGATCACAAGTTTCTTGTTGTGTACGTGTACAGGTAGGTAGCAACTAGCATCCATTAGAAGTCATCCACCAGGTTCTTCAAACAGTGGAGATCTATTTCAGAAGGCTACCTTGATCTTATGTGATGATCTATAGAAATGTCTTGGGTGATTTTGAGTCTGTTTCTTTAAGCTGATACTATGTTTATGAGTCTGTTTCTTTGAGCTGATACTATGTTTCTGAGTATGTTTCTTTGAGCTGATACTATGTTTCTGAATCTGTTTCTTTAAGTTGATAATATATCTTAATACTCTGTTTTAATAATATGTCTAGTTCCATTCTGAGTATGTTTCTTTAATGTAACTTGTGCAATCTTAGAAAGAAATGCTAACTTGCGTTTTCTTTGCTTCTGAAGAAAACAAAACCAAACTTGATGACTACTACACCCATTCAAGTACGTAGGTAAACCTCATTTTACGAACGGTACAATCCCAAACAGATACACCAGGAGACAAGAGAAGAGAGACACTACGTGCTTGTCCCATTTTCTACAAAAGAAGAACTTGATTAAATTTAGTTTAAAACTATAAAGCTTTAATCAAATTCTATACAAAACATGATTAAAAATTAAAAATATTCAATACATTTAAATTTAGTTTAAAACTATAAAGCTTTAATCAAATTGTATACAAAACATGATTAAAAATTAAATATTCAATACATTTAAATTTAGTTTAAAACTATAAAGCTTTAACTAAAAGTCCACAAAACTTTAAATAAAATAGAGATAGGGTTTTTCACGGGTTACCCTAAAATTTTCGGGGTTTTCGCGGGTTACCCTAATGATACCGGGTTTTTTCGGGTTTTTTGGTTTAGGGTATTTTTTGGGCGGGTTTATTTCGGGTTCGGGCCGGGCCGGGTAATTTTGCCCATTACAACATCCCTACGCTACGATTAGCTGAAGCCTCGTGTTGTTCTTTGTAACTTCCTCAACTTCGTTTATCACTTTTAAAAGAGATTTTGGAAGTTTCGAGGAGTCTCCAATGATAGAGATACGAACATTGTTCCTACATTCAAGAAGATTATAGCAGACTTGTGACACACGCATCACAAAAACAATTTGATGGATTTTCTGATCATACCATAGTTAATTGGCTAAATTTACAAGCTCTGATTTGAGTGTTCTTATAGAGGATGGATTTGACCATCCCATAAGGCCCGATGAATAGGAAGGCCTGGCCCGAATTAGGAAGAGCGACGGCTCGATCGGTCGGCTCGAGAGTCAGGTCTCTCGGCTTGACTCTTGAGTACTTTAGTTGATCATCATCGACTGAAGTACGTTCGGCTCAGCGGCTGCTCGGACGCCTACGGGCTTCTCGGCCCAGCAGAGGAGGGCCACCAAGATGGCGTAAATTAGGTCAAGGACGAGGCATCAGGACGTCTATATAAGGGAAAGGAGAGACGACGAGAAGGGGATCCAAAATCACTGACTAACACTTGGCGGCTAGATTAGGGTTTTCACCTTTGCTTCATCTCGCCGTTAGTTGTACTTTTCCGGTAGCTTATCGAGCCACCGGCTTCTTTTCTGTCGCACTCTCTTCTTTTCCCTTGTAACCGACTGAACGTTTTCTCTCCGACCATTAATAAAACGTCTTTGTTTAAACCCACATCTTATTTATTACCGTTTCTCGATCAAACA
>NC_027756.1:41717405-41717937 GCF_000695525.1 Brassica oleracea var. oleracea | reverse complement strand
GATCATCTCTTTCATCAAAGACAACGCCTCGACGTTCGCCTGGAAGACTTCCGACATGAAGGGGATCGACCCCGCAGTTACCTCTCATGACTGCACGTCGATCCAACGTTCAAACCCATCCGACAGAAGCGACAAAAACTCGGTCAAGAACGATCTAAAGCCGTAAACGAAGAAGTCGACAGGCTCCTCGACGCGGGTTTCATAACTGAAGTCCGATACCCGAATGGTTGGCTAACCCGGTTGTCGTCAAAAAGAAAAGCGGCAAATGGCGCATATGCGTAGACTTCACGGACCTCAACAAGGCGTGCCCAAAGGACAGTTACCCACTCCCTCATATCGATCGTCTCATCGAATCAACTGCTGGTAACGAACTCCTATCCTTCATGGACGCTTTCACGGGATACAACCAGATCTTGATGCATCCCGACGATCGCGAGAAGACGGCATTCATCACCGACAGAGGGACCTACTGCTACAAGGTGATGCCCTTCGGGCTAAAGAATGCCGGCGCGACTTATCAGCGACTCGTCAA
>NC_027756.1:41714793-41715824 GCF_000695525.1 Brassica oleracea var. oleracea | reverse complement strand
AAAAAAAAAAAAAAAAAAAAGGAGCCGAGTAAATGCGCCTCAAAAGCCACTTTTACTCGCAATCTAAGAACTACGAATGGCTTGATTCCCACAAAGGGATACGTAGGCAGCCCAAAAGAAAAAGGGGTCCAGCCGAAATAAAAAAAAAATATACAAACCCCCTCCCCGAGGAATCAACCTCCGGAGCAGACGATCACTTAAGCGATGCCGACTCGAGCACGTCCCGGCTTCTCGAACAAGCGTATCAGTACTCGCGTCCCACGATGGATATGTCCTGATCAGACACGTATTCGCGGGGGTCGACCGTGTTGCGATTTAAACCAACACGACCGAGACAATGACTCCAACTCACCCTGTAATTTACTAAAGTAAAGTTTGGCCCACCGAACGCTTGAAAATTACGCTAGGGTCGATTTGGAACCGTCAACGTCGAGGACTTATAACTAAACTCAAACGACGAACGATCGCGAGTCAAAGAAATCAACCGAGACAAAGTCATAATGAGCTTAACAATACAACGATTTGATATCTCGATTATAATTAAACTCAAATGACGAACGATCGCGAGTCAAAGAAATCGACTGAAGTACTTGTCATAACGAGCTCAACACTACAACGATTCGATATCTCGAATAATGTTTATACTAAACAAACAGTCACTTCAAATCTTGATAAATCATACATTTGATAGACGAGTACAATAAAAGACAAACAGATAATACGATTCGAAGAGTTGTGACAGAGGAACAACAAAGTAGAAGCCTCGAAAGGCAAAAATCTAAAACGCAACAACATAAGTCCTCCGAGACTCAAAAGAAAACAACAAACAAGGAAAACTAAGCTTCCCGATCACTCTCGCGATCATTAAGGGCGGAACGCTCCGAAGCCCTGACGCTCGATTCGCAGGCAATCGGAGAGACTTGCACCGCAGCATCCTCCGACACCTCGCCAGTGTTTTCCTCGCCGTCCCGATGAGACTCTTCTGGAGGCAGCGAATCGCGGCCCTCGACTGAAGTGTCCGAAAGCACGAT
>NC_027756.1:41712755-41712993 GCF_000695525.1 Brassica oleracea var. oleracea | reverse complement strand
TTATCGAGGTCATCTCCTCGAACGACCTAACGCTCATCGGCATGTCGATCTGCTCTGCCAAAACCGACAAAGTGACCGCTAGATGCAGCGATCCATTCAGCAGCTGACTGATTGCGAGATCTCGACGTCTGGCGTATGCTGTGATCAGTCGCGGGATGGGGAACCAGCAATGAGTGTCTTCCTGAAAATATGACTCGTACACCGTCTGGTACCCCATCGGAGGAGACCAGGGTCTCTA
>NC_027756.1:41705409-41712529 GCF_000695525.1 Brassica oleracea var. oleracea | reverse complement strand
CCGCTCTGCCCGTCTCTCGAACATTCCATTGCATCCCTCGCAACAACGTTCTGACATCCTTCTCTCGCGAGTCTCGCAGCATCCGCAACCAGAAGTCGATGAGAGCGGGATAGATTCACCGTGTCCATCATCGCCGCGCGATGAATCGCCTCCGGATCTCTGACACGACCCCCGTCGGGACTCCTTGTCGGATTCGACGTCGCGGCGACTGCCTTTCCCTTATGTTGCTTCGATAGCCTCTGACCCGACGACATTGCAGAACGGGACGGTGAAGAATGTTTCGAATGAATCTAACAATGCTTAGAGAGATAAAGGAAAGAGAGAGAAAGTACCTTTGATCGTGGAGAAAAACTTGAAGAAATGAAAGGGGGTCTGCGAATGAAGGGGGGTCTGCGTATTTATAAGGAAAAGAGAGAGGGGGGGGAACTCGAGGTGACATCATTAGGTCTATTCGGGCCTAAACGGGCCTCGAAATCCGCCCTAAAAACCCAGCGGACCCTCGCGACGTTTCGACTTCTCGGTTCATTTTAAAGAAAAAAAAATCGAATGAATCTAACAACGCTTAGAGAGATAAAGGATAGAGAGAGAAAGTACCTTTGATCGCGGAGAAAAACTTGAAGAAATGAAGGGGGGTCTGCGTATTTATAAGGAAAAGAGAGAGGGGGGGGAACTCGAGGTGACATCATTAGGTCTATTCGGGCCTAAACGGGCCTCGAAATCCGCCCTAGAAACCCAGCGGACCCTCGCGCCGTTTCGTCTTCTCGGTTCATTTAAAAAAAAGATGGGGGGAATTCGAGGCGTCGTCATTAAGTCTAAACAGGCCTAAATGGGCCTTGAAACTCTCCCAAATCTCCAGCGAACCCTCGCGACGAACCCTTCCTGCGACACGACGACCAAAAGAAGAGATAAAAGCCTCTACTGTTCGCTTTCGAGAGAACAACGTACTAATGGACTAGGGGGGGGGGACTTACTGTAGAGGATGGATTTGACCATCCCATAAGGCCCGAGGAATAGGAAGGCCTGGCCCGAATTAGGAAGAGCGACGGCTCGATCGGTCGGCTCGAGAGTCAGGTATCTCGGTTTGACTCTTGAGTACTTTAGTTGATCATCATCGACTGAAGTACGTTCGGCTCAGCGGCTGCTCGGACGCCTACGGGCTTCTCGGCCCAGCAGAGGAGGCCCACCAAGATGGCGTAAATTAGGTCAAGGACGAGGCATCAGGACGTCTATATAAGGGAAAGGAGAGACAACGAGAAAAGGATCTGAAATCACTGACTAACACTTGGCGGCTAGATTATGGTTTTCACCTTTGCTTCATCTCGCCGTTAGTTGTACTTTTCCGGTAGCTTATCGAGCCACCGGCTTCCTTTCTGTCGCACTCTCTTCTTTTCCCTTGTAACTGACTGAACGTTTTCTCTCCGACCATTAATAAAACGTCTTTGTTTAAACCCACATCTTATTTATTACCGTTTCTCGATCAAACAGTTCTCTCGAACAAACTCAACAAGAAATCAATCTCGATCAGCAGGGATATTAGGTACCAGATGGGTTCCACAGAGCAAAAGATATACCCTAGAAAATCTAGGGCATATTCAAACAGGTCATACTTTAGGTCTAATCCAGTTATCGTTAGAAAAGGCGAAGACTGTAAAGACTTGGACTCCCCAAAGCTCGCAAAGCTTCAACGCCGACTCTGTGACCGTCCCAAGGTTGAAGACCTTGATTCTTCGTCCACCTTCCGTTTCCGTCCATTTCAACCGCTACGTGCTTCGGCATCAGCTCGGCTGTAGTCACTCCGGAAGAGTTTATTCCTCCGCTGCGGTAAACGGCGCCATCTCCGATTTGGTTGAACCAGTGAATCACAGTTCTTTGCTATTGGTCGGTCTTTCGAGTCAATTATAAACAATGCATTCCAACTTTTCAAGAAAAGTCGGGAAATTATGCATGATTGACATTTAGAGCATGGTTAACCCAACAATCCCATTAGGATTTCTTAACGAGTTTTTTTAATAATAAATGTAAGTTAAGAACTTAGTTAAGAGACATCAACATTTTTGTTCTCCAATGCTAGTTTTTTAATTAAAAATTCTTAAAAAAAAAAACTATTATCATCTGCAAAGTTTGAGTTCAAGAAAACAAACCAAACATCAAAAACATAAGAACAAACAAAACAACACACGGAAAACCAAAATGAAAACAAAAGAAATCAAAGGGACAAACAAACATCAAACCAATATGAAAATCAAAAGTACAGAGAATAAACACATGAATGAGAAACAGCACGAGCAGCTCATGCTTTAGCGTGACTGTTAATTTGAGGACACTGATACCAAAACCAGATGAGTGGAGAGATAGTGGACGATCAAATAATAAAACTCAATGCAACATTAAAAACCCCCAAAATAAGCCAATAAATTAAACAAAATATGCAACTGAATGAAAACAAAGCTCAACAACTTTCATCCCTGCCGCCATCACCGATCTTACAAAACCAATAACAAAATGGTAAAATCAGAAGCTGTAAAGAAATAAAGGAAAACCAAAAACCAAATGGAGACTGAAACGGTACTAAAATAAAGAAAAACAAAAGCATGGTCGGTGCCGTGCGACACATCATCTTGTCATCAAAATCTTGAAAAGCAGTCAAAGTAAGATTCATTTAGGCCGTTGATGACAATGCTAAACCACCTCAACAGCCTTAATCAATTTTATCTGCTTAATAAGCCTAATAGCTAAACAATATATGTTGTGTCTTTGCTAACAACACAAGAGGTAACAAGTAAGCGTACCATTAATAGTTTGAGTAGCCCTGAAACGAACCACCACCAGCTTCTGAATCTTTACCATTCCCTTTTCTCCCAGTATCCGAATCAGAATAAGCAGTAGGAAGACTCTGACCTCCTCTAAAGTAAGCCCCAAGTGCTCCCGGATCACCAATCCTACCCATCTGACCCAACACGCTAGCCAACATCGGATACATGTAGCCTCCACCTATGAAGCACGGGGACGGCAATTCATAGCCGTCTCACGTACCCGTTACGTTTCCGAGACGGGGACACGGTGGGGACGGCGAGGAAACGTTTCCGTGACATTTCTCTATTATAACTCCAATATTTTAATTACCTAATGGTTACTGCTCGTGGTTATATCAAATGTTCTCTGTTTTGTTAACTTTATGATCGTGTCTATATGTTCTTTGCTCTGTTTTTAGTTTATGGTTGTGAATTTATGTTCTTTGCTCTACTTTTAAGTTGAAATTTATAGTTTGACTTGTTTATAGTTTAAACTTATAGATATTATATATATTTATATAGACATATATATGCCGTACCCGTATCTTTACATTTTTAGTTTTGCCGTTTCCCGTCCCCGATTCTGTCCCGTATCCGTCTCGGTGCAACATAGGCCTCCACCAGCCGCTGCCGCTAAAGCTGGATTCCCCATCATCCCACCTCCATAAACCAAACAAAGGTCTATGACCAAAACATCAATTCAATAAAATCTATAACCAAACATTATAACCATAGAAACAAAAAACGATTTTTTAATGTGATTTTGAGAAAAAAGACTAAACCTTTTTGATGGGAAGAATGCTAGAGAGGAAAGAACCATCTTCTCTGGTTTCGACTTCGAGCAGACATCCAAACGGAGGTCCGATCAATGGCTTTAACGAGTAATTCGTTTTCCCGATTCTAAATCAATCAAAAACTAAATTCAATCAATCAAATATAATAGAGTGATTGAGAATCAATCTGGAAGAAGAAGAAGAAACGGAGAGGAAGAGAAGAGAAAGAGAGAGGAAGAGAAGAGAGAAAGACATTGCTTTTTTTTCCACCATCAACACGTGTATGCTAAGACACGGTTCTTGCATCGCCTAATCAAGAGATGTCCCTTCTGTTAATTGCAAAAAAAAAAAAAAAATCATAGTTATCCTAAGATATATAAGATACAACGTTAATCATGCTCTTATATCTCTTATTCCGATAACCGGTTTATAATTGACTAAGGAAAATTGACATTTTCATTTAGGAGATGTTTTTAATCAAAATAAGTTTGATGTGATTTGTACTAAAATGCACTGTTATCAAAATATAAAATTAATTTCTTTTAGAAATTTTTTCGTTGAATTTGTTATTTGATAAATCACTTTGAATTTCATTGTTGTTGAAATATTTTGAAGTTGTGAATTTAGCGATCTTTTAGTTATTTTAGAGTTTTTAATATATATTTAGTTAAAATAAATATTAAATCTGATAGTTTTATACGAGATTTTAGAGTGGTTTAATCATTGAAATTGTTTAGTTAGACTAAACAAACTTACTAAAAAGGAATCTCTTCAACTTCTTAATGAATGCAGAAAGATTTCTTTTAGCCGGTTTATATTGCCGGGAAATGTCAAGAGGCTTACAGATATTGGGGCTGTATTTAGATGTTAGTTGGACAATTTCTGGGAGATTTCAGAGAAAGGAAGCTAAAATATTATGTTGATTGAAAAGCTTAAAAAATACAATTTCAAAATACTGAATTTATAAAGAAATAGATAACTACTCATTACCTATGATAGTAAAAAATAAATAATAAACTCCTAATAACTAGGAAACAACCCATGTTAAGTTAAACCACAAACCCCATTGTTCCTAGATTCTAAATTGACTTTGAATCAATCAACACTCCCCTTTGATTCAAATTTGCACACTCCAAATTTCTTGATCCTGCCATGAAACGCTATCTCTGTAGCTTCAACTTGTTCAACACAGAAATTAGCTAGTAACTTCCTTAAACATAGAACTTGCCTTGTTGTTGCTTCTTCTGCCATATACTCTGCTTCAGTTGATGATAGTGCCACAGTTTCTTGGTTCTTTGAACTCCAAATAACAGCACCAAAACCAAAACTAAAGCAATTTTCCGAATTGCTTTTCATATCATCCAAACTTACTGCCTAGTCGCTGTCTGTCCAACCAACAAACTTGAAATTGAACAAGTTCGAAAACCACATACCATAATCATTTGTTGTGAGTGCCTTCTCACAACCATATATGTTGAACTTCTTCACCAAAGCAACACCATACTTCTTCTGACATGCAAAGATTCCATCTTCTCCTTGCTTCTTCTTTATGCAGAACTCCCATGTAGAATTCTTCTCCATAGATTTCATCTCCTGTTTTATTGCAATCTGCCACTCAAGAAACATTTCTGCTTCTGTCAAGTTTCATGGACTTCCAACTTAAAATCAATTAGCGGTAAGTGGAGTGGCCCAAGTCCCATATATATCAAGTCCCTTACATATTTTGAATGTGGGACTTCTCTCCAACACCCTCCTTCGAGATAATGGTGCGTATAACCATTAATCTCGCAGAATCCATCATACCCCCTCTGAGACAATTCTTTTTTCTAGCAATCTCGGCGGAACTGAGCCTTCTATGGACCATCAGCTAGTGGGATGATCGGACCTCTTTCTGGGCCGGATTAATGGGTCGGGGTGTGGCCACGCTCTGATACCATGTCAACATGCCATGTGATTGGAACAACCACTATCCAAAAACCATACCACATCAGACACACTTGTGCAAGTAGAATGCGTCATGAACAGCTTACTCTGTTCTTCAACATCTTGAGCAAAATTTGATTTTTGCTCATTACTTTGTTTGGACCAGCACTCAGCCTCCTTGTGCCCAAACTTCTTGCAATACCTACACTGAATATTGCTCTTGAACTGACTTTGATCCTCGTATCCACTGTTGTGATAACCTTGATATTCGTATGAACCTTGGTGTTGATTCTGTTCATTGAATCCACCTCTTCCTCTTCCATAACCATGGCCCCGACCATGATATCCACCTCTGCCTTGGTTTCCATAATACTCAGATCTTCCATTTTCTGAAGAATCTTCATTCATTTGAAAAGCTTTCTCATAGGCTTTGCTAAGCCGATCTTCATGAGCCAACAAAGAACTCATCAATTCATCACATGTGTATGTCTCAGATCATTTGACTCAATGATTTCTGGAACTACATACTCAAACTGTGATGACAGACTCCTCAGCACCTTGCTCACGATGCTCTCATTGGTGGATAACTCACCATAAGCCTTCATCTGATTCACAATGGTAAACACTCTACCCAAGTACTCTTGAACAGTTTCCTTCTGTTCCATAGAAAGAGTTTCAAGTTTTTTCCATAAAGTTTTTAACTTCACCAGGATCACCTTTTGTGCTCCCATATACTCATGCTTCAGAATCTCCCACGCTTCATGAGCTGTGTTTGCTGCAGAGATCCTTGAGAGTATATCATCATCCAATGTCGTTTGGATGAAGAATAATGCTTTTGCATCTTTCTTTCTTCTCTTCCGGCCAGATCCCATAATTCTTGCAATCGGAACATATTCTTCATCTTGAGACTCCATATATGATACTTTTCACCTTTGAAAATCGGAACAAGGGCATGCGGTGAACCGTTGCTAGCCATCGTTTCTTCTTCTTCTTCTTATTTTTTCTTTCTTTTTAACGAGGATTAAAACCTGGAATTTTGCTTCGCACTGATACCATAATTGTTGGGAGATTTTAGAGAAAGGAAGCTAAAATATTAAGTTGATTAAAAAGCTTAAGAAACACAATTATAAAATACTGAATTTATAAAAAAAAAATAGATTACCCATGATAATAAAAGATAAATAATAAACTCTTAATAAGTAGGAAACAACTACGTTAAGTTAAACCAGAAACCCTATTATTCCTAAATTCTAGATTGACTTTGAATCAAGCAACAACAACTACTACAATGAAAAAGAGATCTTTCATATTAGAAGAATGATACTATATGCACGCAAACAAAATGTGAATAGCTATATGATATCTATACGGCTAGCTTCGACATCTATATTATTAAAAGAGAAGTACTCATTTGAAAATGTTCTTACTTCATTAATTAAAGTCCCTTTTTTTCTTGTCTTTTTCAGTTGCATTTATGAAATATCCTAAAACGAATAAAACTGCCTAATTTATTACTTGTCTTTTCAGTTACATTAATGAAATATGCTTAAATGAATTTAAACTTCCTATTTTATTGTTTCTCTTTTTCAGTTACTTTAATGAAATATCCTTAAATAAATTTGGACATAATGT
>NC_027756.1:41700921-41704709 GCF_000695525.1 Brassica oleracea var. oleracea | reverse complement strand
CGGATCATTATTTATATGATATCGCACACAAATATTTTTTTTCTGTTTTTACAATTATCTAATTAACTCTATATACTCATTTTTTTATATTTTTTATATGATATCACACATTCGTAAAAAAATAGATAATTTAAGATGCAAAAAAAAATATTTACTTAAAGAATATAATATGAACGAATATTACAAATACATCATTTAATAAAATAAATAATTGAAAATTGAAAATTCATATCCGCGCTATCATGGTCTAGTTAATGTTAACATCATATACCCTTTCCTTTTCTTTTTGCTAGTGAACGTAAGAAGTTTCCATCATACCTGTTTGGTGTTTTTTTCTAAAACACCATACCTCAGTTTATTTAATACTTTACGAGACTTCATTGATGTAATGTAAAGTTATATAATTATATTGATCCAAGTCCAAATCTGGGCTCATAAAAATGTCTTAACTTAATAAGCAAATCACATGCAAAACCATTTAGTATTTTTTTTTTTTTTTTGTCAACTAACCATTTAGTATTTTCAAGTGTCGTAAGATCGTATCAAACCTTCGTAGGACCTGTCTTTGCGTAGCATCAAGAAGAGACAGATAGCGAGCCGGAAAACGTTCCATTAATCATGTGCGTCTTTGAACTCGAACCTCTTTAAGTTCGTAGTCGAGTGCTTCGGTTCTAAAATACTGAAACAAAGACAAAACAAAAATGGTGTATATGTTCTCTATTGTTTTGACTTTTTTTGCTCTTGTTCTCATCCCTGGTCTCTTCATCTCTCATCGTCTAAGTGTTCCTCTCTCCTTCAGAAACATCCTCAGATTCATCAAACTCACAGCTTCCAGGAACGAGGATGAGGAAGAGAGGAACGACAAACGGTTGTCTCCTTTTGTTAATCATAGCTTTTACGTGCTAAACTCTAGTTTATTCTTGTGCTAAATTAACCGGTCTCCTTGAGTCTAATCTAAAATATTTTACAAACTCTGGATTCGACAACCACGCGTAGATTTCAGAGTATCAAAGTATGTTATCAACCAACCAAATCAAGAGTCCATATTGCTAGAAACCATTTACGCGAGTTGCACCCAGAAAACTATTTACGCGGTTATGAGCATGATTAACCCCGGTCTTTTAGCAGAAGTTCTTAACTCATGATTGGATATTTTTTTTTCTTTTTTACACTTTTCGGCTAAAAGACGGTTTTTAGAGCATGATTAACCCGGGGTTCTTATGATGGGGTTCTTAGCGGAAGTTAAAAAACAGTTCTTAACTTCCGCTAAGAACCCCACTCTAAGACCATCTCCAACAATAGATATGGTCTTAGAGTTCTAAAACAAATTTTTAATTGAAAATAATCAAATTAAAAAGTTTAGATACTTGTTTAGTTTTAAACCTTCCAAAGATAGAACCAATTAAAGGTTCTAAGTTTCAAAATTTTGAAAACTTGTAATAATAGATTACTTGCATCACAACCTAATTAAAGCTAACTACCAAGATACTAGACTCTACCAAGCATTGAGCACTTAAGTAAATTAAAGCTAACTACCAAGAGTGTTAGGTGTGACCAATAAGTACCAAGCTCTTAGGACAAGAGTAACTATCAAAGAACACACCTGTTTGTTTTTGTTTCCAACTTGAGCAAGGCCAAGAAAGCGAGTTACATGACTAGAATCAACGTTCAAGTAAGGTTCACGGGCATAGAACACCCCCATCGAACCTGCAATGTGATAACTGCGACAAAACACACAAACATAAACAACAAATAAGTTCCAAACTTATCAACAACTCCCAGTAACAACAATACAAGAACCAAAAAAACACTTACCGAGGTTTAACTTCCTTCACCAATTCAGAAACATTGGAATCACAACAAGACGAATCCGAAACCTCTGTAGGAATATCAGACTCCGCAGCTCTGTTCGTGACTCCCACAGGCCATTCATTAGTAAATAAACTAATTAAGGACCAACAATTACTAAAAACATGAACATAAAGAAACCAATCCATCCATCAAAAGTTCAAAAAAGGATATGTCAAAAACAAATCAACAACTCCAGAATCATCAGCAAGAGCACGAAGAGCATCAACATCATCTTGACTGTACTTCCCAAACTGACCATCAGATGACTCCGTACCAGATAAGTAAGCCCGTCCATCTTAAACCCTTGATTCTCCGTTTTCATCGAGGTCGCGGATAGGATTTTGGGGGCGGAGACGCCGTAGTCTCCGGTGAACTAAGTAGGAATCAGGACCTGAGCTCGGCCTTCGACGTAATCCAGAAACTCGCCTAGAAGCTCCGGTGAATCGGGGAAGAATTGGCCGACGCAGATTAGTGCATCGAATGGACCTGCTGATTTGCTGACCTGTGAAAAATTGGGATTTCGATTAAAAACCTAGGGAGATAGAGAGAGAGTATAAGAGTATACCGATTGGACTCGCTTGAAGGAGAATTCGTGGTTTGAAGAAGAAACGCACCTCCGCCGTACATAGCTGCCGGAGAGCTCGTCGGAGGGTTTAAACACGGGCGGGATTCTCTGTAATCCCGGGTTCAACATAACGAAAGAGAGAGAGAGTTTTGGCGAAATAGCTACAGCTTCTCTGCAATCATAGGGCTCAATGTACTTTGGTGATTCCGCCATGAAAAGAGAGAGAGTTTGCTGGGAAATTTTTCACGAAATCAGAGAGAGAGAGAGAGAACAAGTGGGTTTTTAAAAAAAAAACTTAACCAATCAGACATTGACACATATTAGCTTAGAAGTGGTTCCAAAATATCCAATTTTAGAACCATATCTACCTAATTTTTCTCTTTCTGATTTAATTTTCGGCATTTAATTAGGTATAACCATGCCATTAATCCTTCTTAGATACTCCATAGGAGATGCTCTAAGAACCCTGGAAAATCATGGTCTTAGAGCAACATTATCAATGGCAACTCTTAGCAAACATTTTAGAATATTTAATGATTATTTTTAGTCTAAGAAGTTTTGTAAGATACTTAACTAAAATACTACATTATCAATAGAACTTTTCGAAGGTTCTTAGGTTAAAAATATTATTTTTATTTATAAATAGTAATTAAGATATATCCATTTATATTCAATACATTAAAAAAAACTTTTTATTTCATTAAATTAAAATTACAAACATTTTATTACATTCCATTTTAAAAAAAATTAAAAATAATAGCTAATACACATTTTATTCAATTCACAGAAACTTAAAAATCATTGGTTATTTGAAAGATGTCCAAATTTAGCCCAAATATTTTCAATCAAATCGAATTTTAATTGTTCATGGGCTTGTCTGTTACGAACGCTCGATCGACGATCCATTGCAGTGCCGAGATTTGAATTCGGAGTAACGGTGAATGTATCCTCTTCTTCGCTTTCTTGAAATTCTCTCTCGTTATACTGAGTGAATGTTGAACGTTCATCCTCGACAATCATATTATGGAGTATGATGCATGCTTTCATAATATTTGCTATTTTTTCTTTATCCCATAACTTAGATGGATTTTTCACTACGGCAAATCTAGCTTGCAGAACTCCGAAGGCACGCTCCACATCTTTTCGAACAGCTTCTTGGGTTTTAGCAAATAACGAATGTTTCTCACTTTGTGGAAGTCGGATAGATTGAATAAAAGTCGCCCACTTCGGATAAATACCATCAGTGAGATAATATGCCAAATGGTATGTATTACCATTTACATAGAAGTTCACTTGTGGCGCTATTCCGTTAATAATGTCATCAAAAACGGGTGATCGATCGAGAATATTAAGATCGTTCATAGTACCTGGA
>NC_027756.1:41695142-41697919 GCF_000695525.1 Brassica oleracea var. oleracea | reverse complement strand
GAGAGAGAGAGACAGAGAAGAGGGAGACGGAGAGAGAGAGTAATATGAACCTGGTGCAGATTCGATGCCGAGATTAAACGATTGATCGATGTGGACCGATGATTCTTCACTTCCAGCGAATCGCCGTCTACGGATCGAGAGAGAGAGAGAGAGAGAAGAGGGAGACAGAGAGAATAGATCCAGAGCAAAACGACGAGACCCTCTATCGCTTCACAAAACGTATCATAGAATGACACGTGACAGAATAACGAAGTCAAAAAACTTCTTACCTAAAAATCGTCTCCTTCATTTAACTGGACTTTATATTTAATTTTGGGCCAATATTGGGTAAGGATCGCCCATAAGAAGTGTTCAAATGTCTTGATAATGTTGCTCTTATATCTCTTATTTAAGAGACGGTTCTTAGCTTCTCCTAACCAAAACTAAGAACCCCAATTAAGAGACTGAGGTTAATCAGGGTCTTAAAATCCTTAAATAAGTGACATGTCTTACTCTAATATCTGACTTCATCAAATTATATTGAAGTTTAAATTGTTATTTGAATTGATATGATAAAAAGAAAAAAAAATAAAACAGTGATATTGTAAACTCTGTTTGTTCTTAACTAAATGGTAGTGGTACAATAATGGGAGACAAGAGACTGCCAAAGCATGTGGCGATTATATTGGACGGAAACCGACGTTGGGCGAAGAAACGAGGACTAGGGACATCGAAAGGTCATAAGGCCGGAGCGAGGAAGCTAATGGAGAATGTTAAGGACTGTTTTTCTATGGGGATAAACACTGTCTCCCTCTTTGCTTTCTCCACCGAAAATTGGGCAAGACCCGAAGTGTGTGGATGATAATGGAAAATTAACTTTTGGAAAACATTTGAAAGAGTTTGTCGTTTTGATTCATTTTATTCTTGTCATTGATCAGGATGAAGTTAACGGCCTGATGTTCATGTTTGAAGAATACTTAAGGTCTGAGAGACATGTCTTCCGAAGGTACCCATAAACTGATCTTTATTATTTTTTAAAACATCATGTAGAGAAAAACTGTATGGAACTATGAAAATTTTCATTTTAAAAACCTTTAAACTAAACAGAAACGGTTGTCATGTCAACACCCTGATGTTATTTTCTTTTCTTCCTTGTCATTCTCTTCTTTGTTTAGAGAAAAAATGAAGATCTCGTTTATCGGAAACCGGACAAAAATCCCCCAGTCACTTCTAGGTCTGATAAGAGAAACAGAAGAGGCTACAAAGAGCTATGAAGGGAAGCATCTCATTATAGCAATAGACTATAGTGGAAAATTTGATATCTTGCAAGCGTGCAAAAGTCTAGCAAAAAAGGCGAAAAACGGGCTGATTCAAGTAGAGGACATTGACTAGGGAATGATGGATAAAGAGTTGATGACAAACTGTAGTGAGTTTCCAAATCCTGACCTATTGATCAGAACTAGCGGAGAGCAAAGGATCAGTAACTTCTTCTTATGGCAATCTGCTTACTCTGAACTCTACTTTACTAACGTTCTATGGCCTGACTTCGGTAACGCTGAGTATCTTGATGCCTTTACTTGGTATCAGCAAAGACAGAGGCGATTCGGTCGAAGAATATAAACTTTGTATTTCTTGTCTCACAAATAAATTGCGTTTGTTTGCAATACTTTACGTCTGTTTCAGAGATCACTGCACTGTTGTAACTTTGTGTCGCTAAGTAAACATCTATTTGAAAACGCTTGATGTGTGCTCTTGTTTTTTGATTATTATTTGTATGCATGTATCATTTGTTATCCCCTCTATATTAATTGAAAAACCTTCTTATTTGTATGCATTGTTACGAAAAGCAGCCACCTTTGTTGAATATATAAAAAGATGTGGGGTCCGCTGCACTATTTGCACAGTAAATCCTACTTTTTAACTTCTATATAAACGATCGATCGTTTATAAAACACACCTCAACTTCTCTTCTTACTTCTAATAAGAAACTTTCTCTCTCTATCAGTGTTATCTTCTTCTACAGGTATAAGATTTTGCTTTATTTAAATTCATGCGATTCCATAAAATTCCATTTCTTTTTATAACACGTTATCAGCACGATCACTCTGCGATTCGGTAAAATTTATTTGTATCATTTATACCCTGTTATAATGGTCGGTATACCGCATCTACTATTATTTATATCATGTTAAAATGGCCAGAATACCGCCTATATTATTTATTAAAAATTTAATTAATTTATTGGTCAGCCGAGCCGCCTTATATTCTGTTTATTGTTAATTGGTCAGCCGAGCCACCTTATATTCTGTTTATTGTTAATAGGTCGGCCGAGCCGCCGTATAATTTATTACTCTGCATTGACCGGCTGAGCCGTCGCATGATTTATTGCCATAATTTTTACTTTTATTAATTTTTATGAAATTTTATAGATTTGATTGACTGTTTAATAATATTTTCAGACTAATTTTTGGTGCACTCGATTTATCACCAACGGTCACAAAGAAAAATTTTCAAAAATTTTCCTTTTCGCAAACGGTCATGAACAGTGATTTTCATCTATAAATACAACTCATTTTCACTTCATTTTCTCATCAAAAACATTTCATCTTCTCTCAAAAATTTCAAATCGCTCTCCTCCGATTTTTCCATTTCAAGAAAGATGATTCGCGCACTTTTGTTTTTATGTGCCATTTTTATTTGTGTTTCTATTTATGGTTTATTCGTTGGAGAATTTACTCCGAGTGAATTTAAGATGAATATCGGTTTAATTTTCTTTACATCGCTTCTCCTTGTAATTG
>NC_027756.1:41640375-41692413 GCF_000695525.1 Brassica oleracea var. oleracea | reverse complement strand
CCATACTTAAGTGCAATTGGAGCTCTTATGTATCTTGCAAATTGTACTCGACCTGACATATCTTTTGCCATTAATCTTTTAGCGAGATTCAGTTCGTCTCCTACGCGAAGACATTGGAATGGAATTAAACATGTCTTTCGTTACCTTCAAGGAACAACTGATTTAGGCTTGTTTTATCCTAAAAGTTCAAAAAGTCAAATGATTGGTTTTGCAGATGCAGGTTATTTGTCAGATCCACACAAAGCTCGATCCCAGACAGGATATGTTTTTACAATTGGAGGCACCGCCATATCTTGGCGTTCTCAGAAGCAGACACTTGTTGCTACTTCTTCAAATCACGCTGAGATCATTGCACTCCATGAAGTAAGTAGAGAATGTGTATGGCTAAGATCAATAAGCCGACACATCTGTTCAAGCAGTGGAATTGACGAAAATATAGAGCCAACTATTCTATATGAAGATAATGCAGCATGTGTTGCTCAAACAAAGGACGGATATATCAAAAGCGATAGAACGAAGCATATTCATCCAAAGTTCTTCTCATACACTCAAGAGCTCGTGAAGAAGAAAGAGATTGAAGTAAGATATGTCCAATCATGCGACAATGAAGCTGGCCTCTTCACAAAATCACTTCCGACTTCGGTATTCAGAAAACACATCCATAATATTAGGATGAGCCATCAGAGGGATCTATGATTGTTCATTCGAGGGGGAGCTTACGTAGTTGTACTCTTTTTACCTTACTATGGTTTTTCCCATTGGGTTTTTCATGGAAAGGTTTTTAACGAGGCAACAAAGATGTTAAGCGATAATGGATAGTGACACCGGTCCCCAAGGGGGAGTGTTACGAAAAGCAGCCACCTTTGTTGAATATATAAAAAGATGTGGGGTCCGCTGCACTATTTGCACAGTAAATCCTACTTTTTAACTTCTATATAAACGATCGATTTATAAAACACACCTCAACTTCTCTTCTTACTTCTAATAAGAAACTTTCTCTCTCTATCAGTGTTATCTTCTCCTACGGGTATAAGATTTTGCTTTATTTAAATTCATGCGATTCTATAAAATTCCATTTCTTTTTATAACATGCATGTATTATTTGTTATCCCCTATATATTAATTTTGAAAAACCTTCTTATTTGTATGCATAAGATCATCCCTTTTCGTAGCCACTTATCATCACTAAGATGATTCTTAAAATTATTAGAGAAACTAGATGATAATCCGCGCGCATGCGCGGGGTGAGTTTTTATAATAATGCTTGTTTATTAAATGGTTTTAACATTTTGCAACACTACAATCTTTATCGATTATAAAATGACGAATACAAATGTTGGTTCTTAAATGTATCATCGTTGTTGAAGAATTAACGTATTACATATTATTTTAATTATTTTTAAGACTTCATATGCACACAAAAAAATTATTGTGGGTGATACAAATTACCAAAACCAAATAGACAACATTGATTGAATAATGACAAAAGAGGATTAGGTTTTCTGCTCTCGATTTGTTTACTGTTCACTTTCCATAAGTGATTTCATTTTCTACCTCTATAAAATTTTGTCTTCGTTCTCGTCTTTGTTGCATTGATATGAGTTTAGTTTTTTTTTAACTTCTTCTATAAATTCGGTGAATTACATAAGTGTGAATATAAAAAGATGGACATCTGTAAAAATTAATTTCACTCAAGATACATATCTAAAAATTAAAATTTTGAAGAAAATCATCGGCAAGCTATATTAACAGGTTAGTGTTCTTATCTAATATATCAAGCTATTATAGAATATAAGTGCACACGTGAAATATAAATGTTTGTCTAGTATATGTTCACCAGTTTGGTCTAAAAATGATATAATTCTCGAACAACAAAATAAATTACTTATTTTATAAGCCTAGTCAAATCTCTCATTCTTACAATTATAACAGTTAGATAGGATATTAGGGACAAACAATATTAGACGAATGATCAAATCTCTCATTCTTCGAACAAACTCAAAAGAAGGTGATTGTAATCTTGTCATGATATTTTATTAAAAAATTTAAGGAATAAAAATCAAGACTAAATTATTTAATCTAAATGAAATAATATCTATTTATATATATAGTGCTTCCAATATTAAAAATCACTTCGATTTGAAGAAATGCGTTTCTCGGATTCTCAGGATGAAATAAGATATGAGAAACTACCTATTTAAAAAGTAAATTTATATACATAAAAGTATATACATTAGAGTAATCACATAAATTAAAACCAATACATTTTGTTAATTTACAATCACGTTTTTGGTAAATAAATTAAAAAAATCATTTTATTTACTTTATATGATATAAATTAAAATTTATTGATATTGACAAAGATATATAGTATATTTTAATGTAAATATTTATTATTGACACTTCCCACTCATATTTTTTTTTAACATTTGTATATTTGCTGCAGCAAAAATTTAAACCATTAATCAAAAAAAATTTAATGTGAGATTTTTCAATACAAATTTTAAAATTAAAATATTAAGATCTCAATAATTTTTCACTGGAAATTTTAAAATTAACATATTTATATATTTGTATATAGTACATAATTTATTTCAAATAATATTAAAATATAGATATATAATATGAATATCTATTAATGAAACTTCATATTTATATGATTTATTAGGGTTGGTCATTTTATCCGATACCTGAACCTGTATCTGAATCCGATCCGAAAATCCGAACCGTAGTAGCAAAATACCGAACGGTTATTGAATTCGCAGAGATTGGATATCCAAACCCAAACGGGTAATATCCAAACCCGAATGATATCCGAAGATAACCAAACATAAGTATACTTAACCTTATATTTCTACTTTATTCCTCTCATTTTAATCAGAATATTTATATTAATGATGCACTTTGCTCAAAATTAGATAATATACATATAATTATAGATAAAATCATTTGCTACTCACTTAAAATACATATCAAACTCTTGTTTCTTGCATTAACAAAACTTGCATCAAAAATTAAAAAAAAAACAACTAAATTAGTGGTTTTCTATTCTTAAAGTTTTATCTTCAAACCTCTTAAAATTTTAATCTTTTGAAAATTATAAAACCAGTTAAGTTAAAAATTTATTTTAAATACAAAAAAAATTTAAACAATGAATAATTTATTTTATTTTTCTTCAAAATTTATATATCCGAACCCAAACATAAATACCCGAACCGGATCTGAAGTGTAGAAATACCCGAACAGGTTCTATACCTTTATACTGAAATACCCAAAAATCGTAAATACCCGATACCAACCCGAACGCGTATCTGAACGCTCACCCCTACGATATATGATCATTTTTATCTTGCTTGAACAAAAAAAAAGTTAAACTATTGATCACAAAATTTTCAATGTGAACTTTTACCGTTTTTAGTAATTTATAGTCGTTTTTAAAAATTTAAAATATAACATATAAGAAAAAATCTAAATATTTTTATTATATCTTTAATGTGATTGTTTAATTTATTTTAATAATATAAAATTAAACAAATAAAAGAGAGGATACAAAAATTGTTATCAAATATGTATTATTCATAATCATTAATTGTCATATATATGTTAACCATATTAGGTAATTCCGTAGCTTTTATTTAAGGAAAGAAAAAATATTATTTGGTGCACTAATAATTAATTTGATAGTTAATTTAACAAAAAAACATAGTATAAGTTTTTATGGACCAACTTATTTTTCTAAGAATTCTAAGAATCATCTTCGTGATGACACGTGGTTACGAAAACATGTTGTGATGCTCAAAGATTAAGATATAGGGGATAGGTTGGTCCATCTAATTATATAATATATTTTTTATTAAACTAACCATAAATTCATTATTAATGTTTTTTATTATTTCTTTAAATAAAGGTTACGAAATTACATAATGTGACTAAAGTATATATGACAATTAATAATTTTGAATAATAAATATTTGATAAAAATTAGTGTATCTTCTATCGTATTTGTTGAATTTTAAATTATTAAAATAAATCAAACAACCACATTAACCATATAATAAAATTTAGATTTTTTTGTATATGTTATATTTTGAAATTTTAAAAACGACTATTAATTATTAAATCTGTTAAAAGTCTCACATTCAAATTTTGTGATCTATGGTTTAAAATTTTTGTTATGACAAAATACAAATGATTATAAAATCATAAAAGTAAAAGTCTAAGTTAATTAATTATTAAGATTAAGAGATATCATATATATATATATATATATCATTTTAAATTAAAATATATACCATATAAAATACATAAATATTTTAATTTTGGAATTTACTTTGAAAAATTTTTTTTGATAAAAGCTTTGAACAAACATTGGAAATCTAATTTAAAAAAAAAAAATAAATTATTAAAACTATTAATCCTACAGTGAAAATTTTGTAATTTAAAATTTTTGCTATAAAAGATACAAATGATCAAAAAAATCATATGAGTAGATATCATTATTTAATAAACATTAATATTAAAAATATACTATGTATGTAAATATCATTTAATTTTAATTATATATCCTATCAAATAGAAAAAAAAATATTTTAGGATTAATAAAATTGATTGATATGTTCGCATCAATTTAATTATATATGTAATAGTTATTGACTTTTAATTATTCAATATATATTCATTATTTCATAATATGTAAAAACATATAATACATAAAATAATTTATATATATATAATGTTCATCTCGCGCAAGGTGCATGTCTTAATCTAGTTTGTTAGTAAAGAGTGGGATATCTAAAAAAGGTCTAGTGTTGAGATTGAACCTTTGATTAAGTCCTATAAAAGAAAATAACGAAGAATCAGCGAGAAGAAGAAAAAGCACAAGAAACAAAGGAAGAAGAAGGGAAAACCAACATTGACAACAAGAAGTCAATGACAAGGTTGGTTTGTGTAACTAGAAGTTGCACACTAATAAGAAGAATTGGTATTAGTTTGGTACAAGGCTAACCAAGTTAAGTTGTTTAGTTAGAGTTGTAAGAATTGTTAGAATGGTTGATGACTAAAGTAAGAATTGCTTGTAAGAGTAGTCTAGTCTCTTAGGGACATAGATTAGAAGAGTTGTATAACCAATGTGTAAGTGTAGTAAGTAGAAGTCTACTATAAATATGTATGTGAAAGTAATGTTGTATTGTATCCAATTCTAACAGAAAAGAGTTGGAAAAAATGTTAACAGTGTAGACATAAAAGTGTTCTATTTTCTCTCTACCAGCACAAAGAAACAAGAGAGTAAAAAGAGTGTGTGTTTGTGCTATGATGAAACACAAGTAAAGAATAAAAAGACGTAAGAAGTAAAACAGAGATAAAAGAAAGAACAAAAACAGAGAGTGTTCAAAAAAGAAATAAAACACATATTGAGTATACTGAGCCTAATACTTGTATAGAAACAGAGGCTCTCTATATACGGTATACTTGTATATAAGGAAACTCCACTTGTACATTCTCATTAATCTTATATACATACATTTTAAGTTCTTGCTCTCTGGTTCTCAATATCCTTGATATGGTATCAGAGCATAACAACTTTTCCGCCATTTTTCTTCATTCTTGAGCTTCGATTCACATCATGAGTGCTTCGATTTCTCATCTCTTCTTCGATTTCGTCATTTCGATGGTGCTGTGTGTTCTGGATCTAATCGTTTTCGTCTATCTCGTTTTCGTGACTCGTCTTGCATGCTTCTGAGCTTCGATTCGACTTCGTCGAGCTCCGATTCGCATCGCTACCGTCACCTCTCTTTGTTCGTGTTTTCGATTCAGCTCAACTCCTCACCGTCACCGTTAACTCCGATTTCGCATCGTCACCGTCTTAGTTCGTTTCTTGATTTCATCCGATGACTACTGGCGATTCTTCTCGTTTGATTGTGGATCTGTACGAGAACCCTTACTATCTACACAACTCGGACCATGCCGGCTTGGCACTTGTTTCGGATCGTCTTGCCTCTGGAGCTGACTTTCATTCATGGCGTCGCTCTGTTCGTATGGCGCTCAACGTCCGCAACAAACTTGGATTCATTGATGGTACAATCTTAAAACCTCCTGCTGACCATAGAGATTCTGGTTCTTGGTCTAGATGCAATGATATGGTCTCTACTTGGTTGATGAACTCGGTTTCCAAGAAGATAGGTCAGAGCTTGCTATTCATGTCTACGGCTGAGAGTATTTGGAAGAATCTCATGACTCGTTTCAAGCAGGACGATGCTCCTCGCATCTTTGAGATTGAACAACGTCTCAGCACTATTCAGCAAGGCTCGTTAGACATTAGTACTTACTATACAGAGTTGGTTACTCTTTGGGAGGAGTATCAAAACTATGTAGATCTCCCTGTATGTACGTGTGGCAAATGTGAGTGTCATGCGGCTTCGTCTTGGGAACAATTGCAACAAAGGAGTCGTGTTATGAAGTTCTTGATGGGTTTGAGCGAGTCTTATGAATCTACTAGGCGTCACATCTTGATGATCAAGCCTCTTCCCCCGATTGAAGAAGTTTTCAACTTGGTTACTCAAGATGAACGTCAAAAGAACATCAAACCATCTACACGGGTTGATAACGTTGTTTTCCAGAACTCAACGAGCGAACTTGGTCAGTCTACGTACAATGGACCTGTTGAGAATGCTGCCTATGCTGCTGTGAACAACAACAACTATCGTTCCAGGCCACGACCTATCTGCACTCATTGTGGTATGGCAGGTCATATCGTGCAGAAGTGCTTCAAATTGCATGGATATCCTCCTGGAAATAGGTTCTATAATAGCAATTCTCAGCGTTCTAATACTCAGACTGGTTCTTTGCAAAGATCATCTCAATCCAGGCCTGCGCAACCGCTTTCACAGCAGAATAATGTGGCTAATGTCACGACTGGTTCTTCGGTTGCTTCTCCTGCAGGAAATCTGAATCTCAATGCTTTTCATCCTGATCAAGTTCATCAACTCATTCAACAGTTACAGTCTCATCTACGACCTCCTGAACCTGTTATTTCACAGTCATCAGTTAATGCGTCAATAACAGATACTGGTTTCATGGCTGCTCAATCTTCAAGTGGTACTGTCTCACATACCTTTCCTTTTCCTTCCACCAGCCTTCGTTTTGAACATCATTCTTTGACTTTCCAACACCAAACACTTTCATCTTTATCTACACATTTGCCTTTGGGTTCTTGGATAATAGATAGTGGAGCGACTACACATGTTTGTTCTGACTTAGCTATGTTTAGTTCAGTTTCTCTTGTTTCAGGGGTCACAGTTTCTCTTCCAAATGGAACGAAGGAACCGATCACTCATACTGGCATAGTGCATTTGTCTGACACTCTTGTTTTGCATAATGTCTTACATGTGCCTTCTTTCCGTTTTAATCTCATCAGTGTAAGTAGCTTGTTACAAAAACATCGTCATTCTGCTCATTTTTTCTATGATTCTTGTCAAATACAGGAGCATACTCAGGGCCTGATGATTGGTAGAGGTTCTGTGATTCACAATCTATACATTCTTGATCAACATAATCATTCTCCGTCGTTGAACTTCTGTGGATCCTTGAAGGTCGATGGTTTTCTTTGGCATCAACGTCTCGGACATCCATCTTCTGCCAAGTTACAACATCTCTCTGCTGATATTGCTTTAGATAAGTCCTCTATTCTTGAGTCTCCTAGTTGTACCGTGTGTCCCTTAGCTAAACAACGTCGTCTTCCGTTTCCACATAAGAATAACATGTCTGCAGAACCATTTGATCTTATTCATATAGATACTTGGGGTCCCTTTTGTGTTGAGTCTGTTGAGGGTTACAAGTATTTTCTTACAATTGTAGATGATCATACTCGTGTAACCTGGATCTATATGATGAAATATAAAAGTGATGTTTCTGTTATCTTGCCTTCCTTTGTTACTCTTGTGCGTAATCAGTATAAGGCCAATATTAAAATGATACGAAGCAATAATGCTCAAGAACTTGCGTTTTCTAATCTGATAAGAGAGCATGGTATCTTACATCAATTTTCATGTGCTTATACTCCTCAACAGAACTCTGTTGTTGAGCGTAAGCATCAACATCTTTTGAATGTATCTCGTGTTTTAATGTTTCAATCTCGAATCCCTTTACAATATTGGAGTGACTGTGTTCTTACAGCAGTTTTCTTGATTAATAGAACACCCTCTTTACTTTTAAACAAGATTTCACCATATGAGAAGCTTACAGGAAAGAAACCTGATTACAATTTTCTTAAGTCTTTTGGGTGTTTGTGTTACGCATCAACTTTACAAAAGGATCGTCATAAATTTTCTCCAAGAGCTGAGTCTTGTGTGTTCTTAGGTTATCCATCAGGAATCAAAGGTTACAAAGTTCTGAATCTTGAAACTAGAACTGTTTCCATTACACGTAATGTTCTTTTTCATGAGACTGACTTTCCTTTTATGAAACTTGATAGTGATTCTCAGCCTCAAAATGTCTTCTCTAGATCAATATTGCCTTTACCTGTTCCTGTTGAACTTGATTCTATCATTCATGATATTCCTGTGCATTCTCATGCATCATCTTCCACATCATCTTCTGCATTCACATCGGTTCCTCCGAGTGTTCCTGTGACTGGAGATGCTGTGGCTTCTGGAACTTCCGCTACTGAACTTGACAGAGCTAGGCCAAAACGAGCAGGTAAGGCACCCACTTATCTCTCCGATTATCATTGTTCTTTGATCTCTATGGATTCCTCTTTACAAAATCATTACGTTGCCAATATTATTTCATCACCTTCCCCTGAACCACTTTATCCTCTCTCCTCTGTCCTTTCTTATGATAACATTTCTTTTTCCTACAAAGATGCTGTTCTTACATGTTCCCTTGAGACAGTACCTACATCTTTTAAGTAAGCCGTGAAGTCTAAGTTCTGGACACAAGCCGTCCTCAGAAGCAAAAGGTGGTTAGCCGCAGTAGTACAGAAGCAGAATATCGTGCGCTCGCTGATGTTACACGGGAGATCATCTGTTTTCAGAAGTTGCTTAAGGATTTTCAGGTTGATGTGATGGCAGTTGCTAAGCTCTTCTGTGATAACAAGTCAGCGATCCACATTGCCACAAACCCTGTGTTTCATGAACGAACGAAACACATTGAGATTGACTGTCATACTACACGTGATCAGGTTAAGAAGGGATTCATCAAGCTTATTCACGTGATCAGTGCTGACAATCATGCGGATATCTTCACAAAACCGCTTCATCCATCACCTTTTCATCATATCCTTGCTCGAATGTCAGTATCAAGCCTCTTCTCTCCATCACTACCATCTATTTCATCACCTCCACCTTCCATTACATCACTTCCACCTTCCGTTTCAGAGGCTTGAGAGGGGCGTATTGAGTATACTGAGCCTAATACTTGTATAGAAACAGAGGCTCTCTATATACGGTATACTTGTATATAAGGAAACTCCACTTGTACATTCCCATTAATCTTATATACATACATTTTAAGTTCTTGCTCTCTGGTTCTCAATATCCTTGATAACACAGTGAGGGAGCTGGACGAGAGTTAGAGGTCAAGCCAAAATGTCAACACCTAGTTCTTGAGGTATAAAACGTCCTTTATTACACATCATATACAGTTTTTTATTACACCAATTTATTCGTTGCAAAAAAAAAAAGAAACTCAAGATTTTCGACCACCGAAGCGTCGCTGTCTCTGCTGAAACGACATCAATGCTTCAACAAAACCGTTCCTCCCAAAATCAGGCCAGAGCTCTTGAGCAAAGAAGAGCTCAGTGTAAGCCAACTGCCACAACAAGAAGTTACTCACTCTTAGCTCACCACTCGTTCGTATCAGCAGATCCGGGTAAGGAAACTCAGTAACGTTCGTCTCAAGCTCTTGCTCGATCAGTCCCTCGTCTATCTCCTCAACATCGATCTCACCGTCTTTCACTCTCTGCGCAATGCCTCTACACGCTTGTAGAACATCGTACTTCCCGCTGTAACCAACGGCTACGATTCGCTGAAGCCTCGTGTTGTTCTTTGTGACTTCCTCAACTTCGTTTATAACTTCTAAAAGAGATTTCGGAAGTTTAGATGAGTCTCCAATTATAGAGATCCGAACATTATTCCTACACTCAAGCAGATTATAGCAGACTTGTGACACACGGCATCACAAAATAAAAACAATTCTTGATGGATTTTTTGATACGGTACTTACTTGGCTAAAGTCTCAAGCTCTGATTTGAGCGTCCTCTCGAACAAACTCAACAAGAAATCAATCTCGATCTGCATATGTTGCATACCAATTAGGTCTCACAGACAGAGCAAAAAAAAAAACTAGAAATCTAGGGCAGATTAAAGTTAGGTCATTACCTTAGGTCTAATCCAGTTATCGGTAGAGAAGGCGAAAACTGTTAAGACTTGAATCCCCCATTTGCCGCAAAGCTCAACGATCTCTCTCAACGCTTCAACGCCGGCTCTGTGACCATCCCAAGGTTGAAGACCTTGATTCTTCGCCCATCTCCCGTTTCCGTCCATTATAACCGCCACGTGCTTCGGCATCAGCTCAGGCTGGAGTCCCTCCGGTAGAGTTTCTTCCTCCGCCGCCGTAAACGGCGCCATCTCCGACTTGGTTGATCTGACTCCGAGTCCGATTCGATTCTCCACGCAACTCGGAGAGAAGGAGAGGAAGCAGTCTCTGCCTAGCCTCCATCGCCGCTCTAAAGCTTGGGAGTTTAACCGTTGGAGATTGAAGGATGAAGGAGCAGGAACGCGAAGGGATATCATTCTTTTGTGGAATTGATTAAATAAGAAGTTGTGGTGGTGGTTGTGTAAGGAGAGAAGGCATACTGTGTAATAAAGCTGAGAGGATGGAACCGCCTCCATAGATGGTTCTGGTGAGATATTGAAAGCGATGTCTGTGTTGTTGAATGCGATGATGATGGTGCTCATTTCGAAACTGAGCGCCACATACTAAAATTTATCGTTATAAATTTCGAACTCCAGTTTTTTTGTGTGGTTTATATAAGTTCCTATTCGTCCACGTCTCCTCGTATTCCAAATTTTATTATTTTTAAAATTTTAAAATTGCATTAAAAATACACCTACCAGAAGTCCAAAAAAATATCATATCAGCGAGCAACCTAAATAAATGTACTGCAAATTTTGCAATAAAAGTTTCATTTATGAGATGAAAATTGAGTTCAGAGCCCATTTCCTTATCATAAATATAAGGGCCCATCGCCTGACATGTGAACAACGTGAGTTTATTTTGTTCCTGCCTGTAAATCGCCACGACTTAACTGCTCCCGTCAGGACACTTTTACATAAATCACAATATTACCCCTTAGATTATATGGGGAAAAGGTAAAAAACTGCGTTGATAAAATAAGAAATCCGAAATGGATGGGTCTAATGATCAACTAGATGGGGGTAACGAATAGTGTCTCAGTGTATATAAGTATTTACTCCGTTTCATTTTAATTGTCATTTTATACTTAGACACACATATTAGAAAGATTTTTAATTTTATATATTTATTAAATAAAAATATTATTACAAATACACCTAACCACACTTTATCCAATAGAAAAAAAATTGGAATATAAAATCAATAAATTTTATATTAAAACTAGAAGAGAATCATTATCGAGGATGCTAAACCCCATTTCTTAGGTTAATTTTGAAGAAAAAAAATTAACCAATAATGCAAGAGACGTCTAATAATGCAAGAGACGTGGCTTAATTAAGCGCTACAAGAGACATCCCTTATAGAACACGCGTCATAACGCGACGTCTCTGTCTCTCTCTCATCTCTCTTTCTCTCCCGAAAGGACTGATTCGGTTTGATTCCAAAACTTCCACCACCGGAATCGCCGCCGTCTCAGTCGCTTCACTGCCTCCTCCGTCCCGACCTTCCTCCCCAACGCCTCCTCCGTCCCGATCAATCTCTCTTTGCAATTCTCACTCGTCGCAATTGGGTTTCTCACGCTGGTGATTCTTCTTCTTGTTAATCGTCATCACCTTCTTCCTTGAGCAGAGCTAGCGTCACTGCTGGGATCAAACGAACAGCTGATTCCATGGCATATTGATAAATTGAAGAAAGTGGTAGAGGAAGGTAATGCCTACGGAGCTTTGCAGATGTACAAATCCATCAGTGCCAGGTTCCTTCATTACCCAATTCATCAAGTATCGAAATACCTCTTTTTGATTCTGTTAATCGGTTAAAGTTTGGATCTTTGATGTTGTTTCTTACTTTTGAATTTGAGATTAAAATCATTAGCCTTTTTTTTGTTTGCTCGGCAGATATGTTACGGCTCAGAGATTCTTTAGCCATATACAGGTAGTTTGCATTCATCTGATCAGCAGGTTTACTCGTTTTCATTTGTGGATTCTTAATGATGCTTAACTCTTTCTCTGTGTCCTGTTTTGGAATGGTTATCAGAAAGTACTTGGAAGATCCTTGTGTGTGGGTGGAGTCAAACACAACGGCCCTCAACATCCTCTCATCGTAGGCTAAGATAGCCATTGGCTTCCTTCTGATTATCTCTCTGCTTTTGTACGCTCTTTGACTCTTTCTTGTGTTTAGAAGCGATAATTGTTCATTAGCACTAAATTGTTCAGAACCCTTCAAATTGAATTGAGTGCATAATTTAATCATCTTATGAGTGCATTTACTCGTTTTCACTTATCTGATCAAAACTGTCATTTTACTTACTGCAGATGGCAACGCAACTTTATACAGACATTCATGTACTGGCAGGTACGTCTTTTCAATTGTTTTTTCTTGCTTTACTTTTGGTCCCAGTCATCATTTCGCTCTATTGGCTCAACATCTCCAAGTAGATTCTTTGTTGAAACTTGATCAACTGGACATACGCTTATATGCGGAACCACCATTTTTTAAAACACCTTCTTCTTGTTTGTTGATACTATTTGTCTTTGAGACTAAGTGTTACCTGGGCTAAAGACCATTAGCTCAGTAATGAGAAGTGGGTTTTTTCTCTTCATGTTGAAAATCATGTGTGTTGTGCCATAAGAAACCGTCTAGTTCAAAAACTTGTTCATAACTCTCCATGAAGAAAGATAAATGTAGTTTCCAGGATTGTTCGTTGGATCTTGATAGTTGTTCTCATGAATAAAGTAAAAGCCTGAGGTCTTGTCGTCTTTAATGGCAGCTGCTGAAGCTGATGTATCAAGCACCAGTAACAGCAGGATACCACCAGAGCAACTGGAGCAAAATCGGAAGGACGGTGAATCCGATGATCCAACGTTACGCTCCCTTCTTGAATACTCCGGTGACTGCCGTTCAGAGATGGTGGTTCAGGTGAAAAAAACAAACAAATGCAGAGTTGACTTTTGAAATCCTTTAAAAGAAACTACAATTTTAGCTTTCAAACACAACAGTCTTCGTCTTATCTGTTTCAGCTTTCGGTGTAAAGTAGATTCTTGTATGTTTATTGGTTATGAAATAGTACTGTTGCTACTAGAGACTTTTACTTTCTTTTGGTTGCCAATTCACGAGTAGACATGTGACAATTTCCCTTTTGCGGGTGCATAAAATTAACAATGAAGACGAACTCGAAGAAGTTGTGGTTCCTAGCACAAACAAAACCATTATGAAGATTAGCACCAACCGAGTTATATAGATACAGACAATCTCACCCACAGAAAGACATAACATAAAGCCGATAAAACATCATAGCAACCTAACTTAACAAGTCATGATACTAAGCCTAGCACAATGGCTAATGATCTAACAATGTCAGCTAATTTGAGATAACAAACTCAAAGTTGTGAAAACTCCAAATGCTGTGAATCCCTTTGTGTTTGGTTTTTTTTGTAAGTTTTTCAATCGAGAACTTGAATATAGAGTTAGCTTGTATTATGTTTTAAGAAAAAGTTTAAGTTTAATAAGAAAAAAATGGTGTTTAATTAAATTTTTTTTCTTTTTTAAGAACCTATAAATAAGAGACCTGCAATGGAGCACATAAATTTTCGGGTCTCTTAATCTAGTTTCTTAATTCACTTTTATAATTAAAAAATATTAAAAAAAAATAAGAAACCCATTTAGGATCTCTAGGATAATGGTGCTCTAAAACCACATTTAAATTGAATTAGAAGGAATAGTATAGTCTAACCGTTCACCGACCTAACTGAGTTTAGTTGCACCGGGTAAAGTCTGTTTGTTTACAAATGTGAGTTTATTGTAAGTTTACTTATGGCAGCAATCATCGATCAAAACTGTTAGTCGCAGATATTTGAATGATAAAAAATCATTAATCGTCTCAATTACTAACCGAACGACATAACGCTATCGATTACAAACATTAAAACAAACAATAGTAACGATATTTGATATGTCGCTCGTTGCTGCCATTACCGACTTTCAAACGAACATAGCCTAAACGTCGTCAATGAACCTTCTTGTGTTTAACTATTCCCAGATTTATTTTCCTTGTTGGAGTGATAGGTTGAAACAGGAGATGCAAAGTCGTACTCTTACGTCATTTTGACAGCCAAAACTGATACGTATTGACGTATTGTTTATGTAGCAAAACAAAGGAAAAGGCAAACTGATGTATTAAAACATATATACATTTAGTTACAAAAAAACATATATACAAACAAACTGATTCCAGCTACTTATTTTGTTGTTTGAAGTATGGTCTTCCACTACTTCCCTCTTTTTATATATGTGAATGCTTTCACATTTCAACAAATTCCAGCCAGTAATGATTTTTGGTTAAGTGATTTAGTGCTCGGAAGGGTTTGTGGAAAATTCATTTAAAAACTCACACATTACATATATAATACATATGTTGCTAATACAGACAACACTTAAGGAAGATTAACGATCAAATACATACCATGATTTACACTGCTAATCAAATCTAATTTTTTGGAAACCAAATGTTCCTAAAGCACCAAACACAAACCACTTTGTCTTAGTAAGGAATGAGCTTTTCTTCTCTCATTACATCAATCCAATACAAAATCGAATCCAGGGTTCTATATTTCCTCTTAAACCCAAACTTATCTACTTTATCTCTCCTTCCAAGCAGCTTGAAAGGACATCTAAATAGCACATCCATGAAAACCCAATTGGCCAAATCCTCCATCCTTGTCCGGACAAGCTCCTCCTTCACCAGAATCTCATCCCACACATGCTTTCTCTCACCCATCTCTCTCTCAAACCAGAAGCCCTCATCAAACATTGTTGCTTCGTTGACTTGCACCCCAAGTTTCCTCCCAATTTCAGGCCAAATCTCTTTCCATGTGAACCCTACGCCATTTATGGCGTTAAAGGCCTCACCTTTATCACGTACTCTCCCACTAGTGGCAGCGAATATATGCTGTTCCGCGACTAAATTTGAATCAGACCCATCAATGTAACACTCCTCCCAGCATTCTCTTGTCCCTCCAAACACAAAAGGAAGATTCAAATACTTACACATGGCTCCATAAACACAAAGACTTCCCATGAAGTTGTATAGAGTCCTCGTAGAGCTTCCCATTAGCAAACCGGGTCGTTGAACCGACCAAACAACTGAATCTCCAGAGATCTTCTCCTTCAGCAGATCCTCCAAAACGTAATAGAAATTCTTCCCAGAGCTCTTCCTCGGACACTCCTCGCTGTAATAACACAAACTAGAACCTTCTCCTCCGCGAGACAGAGTCTCTCCGACGAGAGACACGTAATGCTTCATCCCCGTTTGGAGCGAGAAATGCTTTAACCTCTTTGCGTTTGGGAGCATCGCGTCCAAAGCGTTTGCCAGCATTGTTCTGTTCTGGACGCAGCACTCGTCGCTGTCCAGTGGATACTCGCCTGACCACGTGACCCAGAACACGTGACTCACGATGTCTTGTAATGGAGACAGTTTCTGTTTGGTCTCAGATGAGTTAAGCAGATCGCAGGAGATGAAACTGTACATCTTCGTCATGGAACTGATCTCGGGATTTCGTGCAACGCCGTAGATTCTCCACTTGGGTTTGTTCGACATTGTTAGCGTCTTCACAATCTCTCGGCCCACGAGCCCCGTGACGCCGAAGATCAAGGCCACGTTCTCGTCGTCGTTTGTATTCGTGACGCTGCCATTTTCAGACCCCATTGTATGTATTGATCAGAGAGTTCTGGAGTTTGAATAAGATAGACCTTTAATGGATGTTGTATATTTATAGCACTAAAGATTTACTAGTAACTTAAAAGAGAAGAGTAAGCGTGATTCACGATTCAACGGGTTATCGTAGAGTTTCAAGACTCGATGCCTACCTGTTTAGGCTATGTTAGAATATTCAATCAACTTGCTGTGTGTACACAGCTATCATTTAGCATAACAATGCATAAATTTTTAGTATATAAACCGAAGTCAACAGTGTTCATGTTACATTTGTTTTTTCTTTGGTTTTCCTTTTTTATTTGTGTAGAAATTACGAAAATGTGGAGTTAAAAACCCCATTCATTATTAAGTTAACTGTGTAATTATGTACCATTGCTTGCAATATAACTTTACAAAATAATTTTGACAACTAAACAGTCTCAGACACCTAAACTTTATATAGTAGTTTCAAATTTTAATGTGTATTTGTACTAAAAACACTGGTTCTCTTTAAGTGCTAAGAACATCTCATAACACGTTATGCACCCACAAATTATATTGATCTATTTGTCTTTTTAACACGAATATTTAACATCTATTTGTAACTTTATATATCAATTTAATTTGTGGCTGTAACGTGTTTTCTATATAATTTTTAAATGAAAATCGTGTACAGCAAGTTTACAAAAAAAAAAAAAAACATCGTGTACAGCATTCTGTCTACTGCTTAAACGGGCGGTCAAGATTGCGAGAGGCAGAATATGACCGTGGCTGTATAAGTTGCCTGCCAGAATTTTAAATTTTAACGCTTCAAGTGGGTATGTTTTATTTTAGTTAACAGCCTTACCGGTCAAAACAGAATATTAATCCACAAGTACTTATTCAATAAACTAGTTACACTCGTGATATTTTTTTCATAACCCGAAGTCATATGTACCATAGTCCAAATCAATCTGAGATCTAACTGCCAATAGATTTACGCAGGGGACAAGCATGTATATATATCGAATCCCATAAAATGAAACAAATTGACTATTCTATGAATGTTTGGTTTTGATAAGCAATATTGTAAAACAATGGAAGCGTAAAATAAGCAAGCAAAAGAAATGCATAATAGTATGGTGGGATCAATGAAGTGCCAAACGTAATTTCATTATAGAATTGGGAGATTTTCTGAATTTATTTTATAAAATAAACCTCCAAAATGAAGAAATGCAGGAACATAAATCCCAAGTTAATTTTCTTAAAAAATACTTTAAAAATTATGGAACTGTAAAATTAAATTTCCGGAATGACAAAATGGAGGAACATGAATTACGATATTATAAAACGTGTCACTCAAAACAATTTTGGAATAGTTTTCTCAAAAAAAATTGGAATAGTACAATTTTCTTGCTGCTGTTATGTTTATTCGGAGAATATTAATCAGAACCTTTGATCACGTATATACGTCAATCTTGTTCCGTGAAACTGACAATAATTGTCTATATGCGTTGGAGAGACTGAAAGGCGGGAGATGGGTACAGTGTATCTCTGGCCCCAAAGGCATTGAAAAGCTAAAAACCACACACACTTGGCTCTCTCCAAATCTTATAATGGACCATGTTTTATGGTAGACCTACACATTACTCTTCTTTCAAGTTTGTGTCTTCCTCCATATTTTATGCATTGAATCAACCAATTTCTCATCTTATAAAAACATTTCGATATTTCAAATTAATTTTAAAGAATAGCAGTTCCGGTTTAGGCTTATGATGTGATTTCAATATTTCATTTGTTTAATTTATTTTACCAGTTAAACGATTGCAAATGTTTTATTTTTGGTGGTCACCAAGGACAATGTTGGGCTTATTTTAGTGGGCTGATGTTTGGGCTTAATTATAATTGGCTTACAGAGATATCCCCACTGACACAAACTAGTTGTGTTGTGTCTTAAAATAAAAGAACGAATCGAAATCTTTTCCACTTTCGTCCGACGGAGATCGATTAACGGAGAAGCAAACAAACCCCTAGATATGGCGGAGAAGCTCGCGCCGGAGAAGCGACATGATTTCGTTCATAAGGGTTTATCTCTCTTCTTTCGTCTCTGTTTCTCTGTCATCGCAGTCTGGTTTTAACTTTACGAGATTTGATCGATTCCGATGTAATAGGGCAAAAGGTGTTTGAGTGGGATCAAACCCTTGAAGAAGTGAACTTGTACATAACTCTGCCGCCAAATGTTCATTCAAAGGCATTCCACTGCAAAATCCAGTCGAAACATCTCGAAGTTGGCATCAAAGGCAACCCTCCTTATCTCAATGTCAGTTCCTTTCTCTGTCTTTACACTTTTTGGCTTCAATTCTCGATGCAGTTGACTAAAGTTTGTTAATTTTTCCAGCACGATCTTAGTGCTCCGGTGAAGACGGATTGCTCGTTCTGGACACTAGGTACTCCATTGTTTCTTCTTCTTCTTGCGAGTCAGGTCTGTATTAGGCGCTTCTTTAGCTTTAAGCCCCGTTTCACTTCTGGAGATGATAAGTTGAACCTGAAAATGTGAGCTGCTTTTGGTATGAATAGTAGATATAGTTTGGAATTAGAAACATTTGAGAGTATACGATGGATGATGGAATGTTGTAGAACTAGCATGTTTTGATCTCGAAGATCGAGCTAACGGTAACTAAGAGTGTAAATGATCTGTTTCTATGCGCTCTTCTTGTTTTTCATTTCATGATTTACAGTATGTTTCGGATTATTATTATCAACATCTTCAAGTTACCGACATAGTTTTTTTTAGTTTTGCGGTTCATAGTTTGTCACTGTGAGCCTAATCTGATAATTTTGTGTGTTGGTATGGCAGAGGATGGTATAATGCACATAACCCTGCAGAAGAGGGGGAAAGGGCAGACATGGGCATCTCCGATTCTTGGACAGGGTCAGTTGGATCCTTACGCCACTGATTTAGAGCAGAAGCGTCTCATGCTGCAGAGGTTTCAAGAAGAGGTTAGCTATAGCAAAAATTCTCCGTGCTTTTGAAGTTTTCTTTCTTTTTAAGGCTATCTTGTTGGTCATCTAATTGATCTCTAAAGCAAATCTTGGGCACCACCTACTGGGTAGAATGAATGCATGTCAAAAAATATAATTACACTGCCAAAGATTATCTGATTTAGTTGTGTCATGTCTAATCACATTGATTGTTTCCTTTGTTAACGATCTTTTTAATTTTGTTTCTCGTGTCTCTGTGAATCTCTTATGTTCATGGATAAACAGTCTGCATAGAACTGATGATAGGTAACCTAAAGTGTAACCTATTGCGGCTGTCTTGCTATGTTTATGAAATTGCTTACTCTTTGAGTCTTTCTCTAACCGGATTTTAGCGGTTCGAAAATACAATGAGCTAGAGACTGAATACGTGCCTTAACGGCGGTGCCCTATTGTTTCTGTTCTACTTGTATCCATGGCTTCTATATATTTAGTATTGAACTCAAGTATGCTTTCCCTTTTCTCTTTGGATCAATATTCTTTTTTTTTTTTTGTCTCTATGTTTGCAGAACCCAGGATTTGACTTTTCGCAAGCTCAATTCACGGGTAACTGTCCAGATCCGAGTAGCTTCATGGGTGGTATTCGTTCTGACTAATCCTCCCTACTCTTGTTTCCCATTATAAAACTGCTCAAGAAGTTATAACAGAATGTCCCATGGCTCATAAATAAACGGCCTGACTGACCCTCTTCTGTAAATCATCTCTAAACTATTTTCATTCACTTACGAATAAATGCCTTTGTGTCGTCTCTGTTTAGTTACTCTTTTATCCCCCGACAACAAAATCACAACATCAAATAAGTTCCACAGATAAAGTTCATTCATCTCCACTTAGAATCTTATTCTAGTATGTGACAGCTTTTGTTTCAATACAAAGCGCTTACGTAAACCTGAAAACAAAAGTAGATGATGCACTTACCAATTAGTGATCGATCTAATTAAAGTAAATACTTTACAAAAAAAAAGTGAAAAAAGAGAAAAGGGAGGTGAATGAGGATGGCGCGCGTCATCTTCCTCGCGACACATAAGAGGAACGAGTCTCGAGACGCTACGTATAAGCTAACAGACATTTGTTTTTGTCTCTTCCCCTTTCTCTCTCCCATCTCCCTCGTAAACTCCTTCTTCTTCGTCTTTCGTAATTCCATGCTTCTTCTTTAGCTCACCTTCTCTCCATGATCCTCTCCCCCAGCCGCCCATCATGACTCTGACTCCTCCTCCGCCGCAGCAAACGCCTAATTCGCCGCCCCGAGTTCTCATCGTCGGAAACTACTGCCACGACGTTCTGATCCAAAACGGCACCGTCGTGGCCGAAACCCTCGGCGGCGCCGCCTCCTTCATCTCCAACGTCCTAGATTCCTCCTCCGTCTCCTGCGACCTGATCTCCAAAGTAGGCCGCGACTTCAAATACGACGTCGCCCACCCCCCGATCGTGGCCCCGGAGAAGGAGACCACGGTCTTCGAAGCCTATTTCGATCTCGCAGCCGATCGAGTATTGAAACGCGTCGCTGCATGCGATCCGATCCTCCCTTCGGACATCCCCGACTCGAGATTCGACATCGGGATGGCTGTCGGCGTCGGCGGGGAGATTCTCCCGGAGACGCTCGAGAAGATGGTGGAGATCTGCGACGTGGTGGCTGTGGACATACAAGCTCTGATTAGAGTTTTCGATCCCGTTGATGGAGCTGTGAAGCTTGTTGATTTGAAGGAGAGTGGGTTTCGTCACCTCATGGGTAAGATCGGCTTCTTGAAAGCTTCGTCGGACGAAGCTCTGTTCATGGATGTTGAAGGGATGAGGCGTTTGTGCTGTGTGGTGGTGACTAGTGGTGAAAAAGGTTGCAGGATTTATGACAAGGATGATGAGACGGTGGTACCTCCGTTCGTGGCGAAGCAGGTGGATCCTACCGGCGCTGGGGATAGTTTTCTTGGAGGTTTGGTGGTTGGTCTTGTAGAGGGTTTGGACGTTCCCGATGCAGCGTTGTTGGGGAACCTCTTTGGTTCCATCACTGTTGAGCACATTGGTCAGCCTAAGTTCGATTCGATGATGCTTCAGGTTCTATTTTTATATCTTTCGGGCTTTTGTCTTAAGTTTGTTGAGTTGCATGCTGTGAGAAGTGTTGCATGTTGTTACAAACATCACGAACATAGAACCAGTAGTGGAGTCAGATAATGTGTCAAGCTTAATTTGTTACTACTATCAAGATCCGGGAAAAGTAGGAGTTGCATCTTGCGGCTTACTTATAATCAACCAAGAGGCGGTGAATTAGAAGCTTGTTCTTATATGATGTCATAGGTTTTAAATCTGATAAATGTGGTCAATTCTTCACATTTTTATTAATATAAGATTATGTAGATAGTGTCTTTTATTGTTTTAGTTCATAGTTGATCTACCAGCAGTTGCATTCAAACATAGAGCAGACACAGAAATAAAGTTCTGGTTAAGCATTACCCGAACAATCCTGAACACCATCGATGCTCTAAGAAACATTTGAATGTATGTATTGGATTAATTTCTTAATGTTTCTCTGTATCGTTGATTCTACCTGCACACGAGGATCCATCCCTTTCATCTGTTATGTGTTGTCTTTGCAGAAAGTAAAAGATGAGGTACAGAGAAGGAAGAAGCAATGCAATCTCTCAAGCAGCCACAACAATGATCATGACGAGTTCCATGCGCGTCTAAGTCCAGCTCGGTTTCAGGACTCTCCACTTCAACCAAAGCTATTGGTCAACGGTCACTTATGTGACCGGTCATGATTGATTCCTGCAAATACGAATCTTTTAATCACTAACAACGCTCTTCTGAATTGTGTAAACTTTCCACGTTTATGAATTTTGGAAATTTATCTACTCTTTAGTGTATAAACGCCATGCCCAGCGTCATCAAACGCTTTTTGTGGCCGCCAATGCAGAGTTTTCGTTAGCAAATTCCGTTTTAAATTTGAGATAAATTGTCAAATTGAAAAAAAAAGAAAGAGATATAAGTTTACCTTTTTGCTATTTTGCATGTTGTTAATTTTCTTATTAGATCAAGTTGAAGCAAGTCAAATAAATCATGCTGAAATGAATTAAAATTGACTGTTTAATTACTGTTTAGGCATAGTTGATTGGTCAAAATCGGAAAAGAAAATCAACTTCGGATTTGGAATGTCAATCTCTGTTTTTTCCTATGCCAGGTTTGGACCGTTAAACCGAGAAAAGCAGCCGGTCAATATGTACAATCAGGAAGCAAACCGGTTGGGTTTAATATATTCTCTGTTTTTTCCTAAGCCAGTTTTGGACCCTTTGGTTGCTTTACTGCTAAACCGAGAAAAGCAACCGGTCAATATGTACGATCAGGAAGCATACCAGTTGGGTTTTAATAGAGATTTGAGTTATAAACAGCAGACGATAGAAATGAAACCAGAATGGTCGAATCTTTATCAAATGGCTAAGATAGTCGTTTAAACACAAAAGTCGTCAAGCACTAGATTTAGGAACAGATGGAGAAAACTACAAGAGAGTTTGAGCTACAGAGGAAGCTCGCCACTGTCAACGATCACAACTTTACTCTTAGGAGTTCCGCTCTGATTCCCCTCAGCTTCGATTTTGTACACAACGTCCATTCCCGACACTACCTTCCCGAAGACTACGTGCCTCCCGTCCAACCTGTATCAATTCCCGAGAGCTTTCAAATCAGGGAAGGCAAAGAAAAACATGTCCATTCACGTGTCTGAAATGCAGGTGGTTTTGTACTCACCAGCTTGTTGTTACTGTTGTGATGAAAAACTGAGATCCGTTGGTGTCTTGGCCGGCGTTTGCCATTGATAGAAACCCTGTTCACAAAAAAACTGATCATGTTAAAAACCTCACTTAGGCAAAGAGCTTTGTAAACAAAGAATACTGAAGAAGCCCTAACCTGGACCAGTATGCTTGAGTTTGAAGTTCTCATCAGCAAACGTCTCACCATAGATAGACTCTCCTCCCATACCATTGCCATGGGTGAAATCGCCTCCCTGGAGCATAAAGCTTGGTATGATTCTATGGAAGGAGCTCCCCTTGTAATGTAGAGCCTTCCCTTTCTTACCTATTCCTTTCTCCCCTGTGTACAAATGAAAATACAGTTTATGCAAAGCTTACTTCAAGGTTTATACACCGCTGCGACAGTAAGACGTCATGGCGGAGAAAAGAGTTAAACAGCATATTCGACTGACATAGGATGAGAATGAGCAGTATTGTGTTCTCTTACCTGTGCACAAAGCTCGGAAATTCTCTGCAGAAACAAAAAAAAAAAAAAAATCAGGAAGTCAGTCCTCTTAGTAATAGGCTATAACCTTTGCAAACAAGAATCAATCGCACAAGGAACATGTCAAGTGTAAAAGGGTACCTGCAGTTTTAGGGACTGTCTTTCCAAATAGACCCATGACAATACGACCTGAAAAAAAAAATCATCAATCGGTCTGAGATGCTAAAGCATTTCATTTCATGTATTCTTCATCTAACATAGAGCACAAGTACTAAGTGCACCAACAAAGATGGATCATAAGAACTAAAACACAGGGAACAAGGTCATACCAGCTTCTTTCCCATCAATCTCAACATCAAAATAAACCTTGTGTGTGATCTCCTTTAAGTTTTCCTTGGACTTCTTAGCCTGCAGCAACACAGAATCCAAACATCCAGAAATCAATACAAACACTCTCATACCATTTACATCTCAGTCCAATACATTCGGGACACGTATTCGAGGCATCCAATGATCTTCAATCTAATCAAATGATGTTCAATCTAATCCCATCTTGAAGAAACAAGTTCAGAATCTTCAAACAAACATATGGTTGTTCCGAATCAGATCTAAAACACACACTATATAACTCGCGCCTTTAAGTATAAGGATTCGTTCCCTGATCCTATGAGAAATCACCCAAATCGTAGAGAGATGATGGAAACTAACCTAAAAGCTCTGAATCAAATTAAAATAATCAACATGAGAACTCCTAAGACGCAATTTACTATAAACAATCGCAATTCAATTCGGCAATATCTGGATCGTGAAAAAAATGTACCTGAATCGCGCTTAGAGTTCCGAGAAGAAGAAGACTCCATAGAAGCAGCGTCACTGAGCTCGCCATCATCTCGCACACTGCACTAAAGTGTTTCTCTCCGGATGGACTCCCTTTTTCTCTATTTCCGCGAGCGCATAACTAGAACACGTCGATGTCCAATCATATTCCGCCATCTGGCTTTTCGTACTTGTGAAACTGATAGCATAAATTGGGCCTCAGGTCACATTACTGGGCTATAAAATTATTACATACGGCCCATTTATATGTTTCACCACCTGGCATGATGGTATATAGTTGTACTTGACAGTAGATTTGATATCATAATGGCTGAATGAAATTTTGAGTTAGTCTTTTCTTATATTAGTCAAAAACAAACCATAAAGTATGTGTCACATTACTCCTGTCCAGCTAAGATGACTGTTTTTTTTTAAATTAATGTCAGTACCATTTTACTTACCACGTTCCTATCCATATAATGTATTTGACTTTAGTTATTTAAATACTCTTTAACTTTCTGGAACAATCTTTCCGAATATCTTTTGTAGCTAAATTATTAGATACAAGATCTTCTGCCATAGTTTAAGTTTTTACCTTACTATTATTAACTAAGCAAAGATAACACCTTCGATCTTCCTTTGGTGCCTAAAAATGGATATAGAAAACAAAACAAACACTTTAGATCTGTCTCTCCCTCGCTGTCCACTAGTATAGCCAATACTTCTTTTTTTTGTTGCCTTGTGTATTACAACATATCTGATATCTATTTTTAAAAAATCCATGTTCACACTACACAGAAAATCTGAAACAAAACAAACAATATTTTCTTTGTTTAGTTTTTTCTAATTCGTTAAAAACATGGGAAAATTAACACGAGAATAATTAAAAAATATTACAAACAAAACGAGTTTCAAGTAAACAAGTGATATTCAGATGTGAGCGTGTTGAGCTTTGACTAGGATTTGATCTGCGTATTTAAGTTATAGAAGGAGCGCAGGAACAAGAAAGGTATCAATCATTCTTGGATCTAAACAGGACGATACATATACACAACAGAAGACGAGAGAAAAAAAAAGAAGAAGAAGATGGGTAGCTACAGAATGTGTCTCATCTTCAAAAGGAAGTTCAGGGTGACGGAGCCCGGTCCGGTTGATGACGTCAGAGACGTCTTCGAGAGATACGCGGAGGGTCAAGCTCACATGTCGCCGGAGCAGCTACGGAAACTCATGGCTGATGAAAGAAGAGAAGATTTAGGATCGAGTCTCGAAGATGCGGAGAGGCTCGTCGACGAGGTGCTTCGTCGGAAGCACCACATTGCAAAGTTCACGAGACGAAACCTCACTCTTGAGGATTTCAACTATCTTCTCTTCTCCACTGAACTCAATCCTCCCATCGGCGACAAGGTTAGCTTTTCTCTCTCTCTCGAGTCAACTCTGTTTTTTTTCCCCTTGAGTCTGTGAGATTGAAAGTTTCTAAATTTAGAAAGTTCCATTTTGGATACTTTCTGTTCCAGGAGTTTGTTTACTTAGGAGATCTGTTTAGCAAAGGTTCAGGAGTATTTAGTGTTGTGCTTTTAACCAATTGGTTGGATCGTTTTTGTCAGGTTCATCAGAACATGGATGCTCCTCTGTCGCATTACTTTATATTCACCGGCCACAACTCCTACTTAACAGGAAACCAGCTGAGTAGCAAGTGCAGTGGCCTTCCCATTGCAGATGCATTGAGAAGAGGCGTGAGGGTTGTTGAGTTGGATCTATGGCCACGTGGTAAAGATGATGTCTGCGTTAAGCATGGAGGGTATATACATAAATATTCAATTTGATTCTTGCTCTTACTCAATATGAATGTTGTACTAATAGTACCTTCACACTTTGTGATCAAAATGGCAGGACCTTGACCAAGGCTGTGAAACTAGGGAAATGTTTGGAGTCTATTAAAGCGAATGCCTTTACTACTTCAAAGTATCCTGTTATCATCACTCTTGAAGACCATCTCACTCCTAAACTTCAATCTAAAGTTGCCAAGGTTTTTCATTCTTCCCAGTCCTTGAAAAAGTTCATGGTTCCATCAATGTGTAGGATGGATATGTGATAATGTAACTTTTGTTTGCAGATGATAACTCAGACATTTGGAGAGATGTTGTATTACCATGATTCCGAAAGCTGCAAAGAGTTTCCTTCTCCTGAAGAGTTGAAGGGGAAGATACTCATATCAACAAAACCTCCAAAGGAGTACTTAGAAGCTAATGATGCCAAGGATGGAGAGAAAGGGAAGGATTCAGATGAGGATGTTTGGGGCAAGGAGCCTGAAGAGCTTGTTTCTACTCAGTCTGAACTCGACAAGGTTTGTACTTTCTCTTTCAAGTTAAACAAATATCACTATCAACTCTTAGCATGAAGGGCTTTCATTTGACTGTGCATGTTCATTTTCTATTGATGTCAGGTCTCAAATAGCATAAACTATATCAACCAAGATGATGAAGAGAGGGGTTCTCGTGATTTTGATACGTCGTGTTCATTACAAGCACCAGAATACAAACGCCTTATCGCCATCCATGCAGGGAAGCCAAAGGGCGGTTTAAAGATGGCTTTGAAGGTTGATCCAGACAAAATCAGGAGACTTAGCCTAAGCGAGCAGTTACTTGAGAAAGCTGTTGCATCACATGGTGCAGATGTTATAAGGTATTTTTTAATAATCACATTATATATCTAGTGTTTGCTACTAAGCTAATCTATTAGAAACCTCATAATGTGATCAGATTCACTCAGAAGAACTTTCTGAGGATATATCCCAAAGGCACAAGGTTTAACTCTTCAAACTATAAACCTCAGATAGGTTGGATGAGTGGAGCTCAAATGATTGCATTCAACATGCAGGTTTGTCTCAAAATCTTCATTCTCTTGTGGTTTCTTTTTAACCGTTATGAAGCTAAATCAAAAACATAAATGCAGGGGTATGGAAGAGCATTGTGGCTGATGCAAGGAATGTTTAGAGCTAATGGAGGTTGCGGTTACGTCAAGAAACCAGATTTTCTAATGAATGTAGGTCCTAATGGACAAGTTTTTGATCCAAATGAGAACTCCTCCCCAAAGAAAACTTTAAAGGTTGGTTACTTGTACCATTGTCTCCTTCTCCTATGCCACCAAACAATCTTGCTTAACATCTAACAATGGCAGGTGAAAGTCCTCATGGGAGATGGATGGCACCTAGACTTCAAAAAGACTCACTTTGATCGCTACTCTCCTCCTGACTTCTACGTTAAAGTGGGTATTGCTGGAGCACCTGCTGATAAGTCGATGGAGAAAACAGAAGTGAAGTATAATACATGGACACCCATTTGGAACGAGGAGTTCACATTCCAGTTAATAGTACCTGAACTTGCTCTGCTCCGTGTTGAAGTGCATGAGTACGACAACAATGAAAAAGACGATTTTGGAGGTCAGACTTGTCTGCCGGTGTCTGAGTTAAGGCAAGGCATACGCGCTGTTCCACTCTACAACAGAAAGGGAGTGAAGTACAGCTCCACGCGGCTTCTTATGCGCTTTGAGTTTGTCTGAAGACCGACGGTTTTGGTTCGTGTATCCATCTAGAGTTGTATTTTTATGTTATGTTTTATTATGTAAAATAATCGAATGTTTACCTGAGTAATATATAGATCTTTTGCACTTTTTTTGTGAAGTTATAATCACATTAAGAAGCATCTCCCATCTTAGCATCTTAGCATCTTAGCATATGAAAACATAATCTTTCATTCTCATTTCTGGATTATTTGGTATCGGATAGCTTAAAATAGTTGTTTCTACACATGTGGACTTGTATAGATATCAAGAAGCTTCAAATCTTTGTCTACATTATTTATAGTTGTTTAAGCCTTTGTCTGCACTAAACACGTGAAATTTTAAAGTAGAGTATACATTTTGGAATATTTTGTTGTTATATGAATCTTTTTGTACTAATTAATCAATATTCCTTTTTAGTGTAACTTTACATTTAACTACCTCAAGGGATTTATTCTTAATCCATAGACAGAGACCACACCACCCACATATATGCTTATTAGTGAAGAAAGAAAGATTCTTTCATTCTGTTTTATCTTTGGAGAGTAACTTATTGAGATTCTTGGAAGACTTCATAAGCATTTTAACAATGACTGGAGAGGTTTTAGGTACCGTGAAATGTGTAAGGGAAAGAAAGAAATTAAAAAAAGTATGAGAAACCCAATCGTTGAGTCCATGAAGCTTCCATGCACAACATCATATGCTCCTGGAATTAGATACCCTGCTATTTGTTTAAGCTGGTTCTTTTTGAAAGTGAGTTTTTTTCAACATGAGTCTCTTGGCTGGGAATATATGGAAAAGGAAGAGCACTGAGCATAAAGAAGCATACCATTATAATAATAATAATAAAGCATGGAAGAAAAAAGAAAGACTTATAGTTGATTGTTGTGTATGAAGATCATGCCATAAATGCAGAAGTTGTTAGTTAACCAAATATAAATAGTTGCTGGTGAGAGGAAAACTAGTGTAGTTGTGAAGTATCTTATTATTATTTCTTGACTTGAAGATATAAAAGACTTGACATGAAGAGAGAGCTTGGGAGGTACAAAATGGGTTTGTGTTTTAGTGACAAGTTGAGGATGAACAGAGAATCTCCACCTCCAGATGTGGTGAGGGTGTTCGTAGAGTATACAGAGGGAGGGAACCACATGACGGCAGAGCAGCTGCGTCGGTTCTTGGTTGAGGTGCAGGGAGAGACCGAGGTGTTGGTTTCAGATGCAGAGAAGATCATAGAAAGAGTCACAAATGAAAGACATCATATCACTAAGTTCTTGAGGCATTCTTTGAACCTAGATGATTTCCTTAGTTTCTTGTTCTCAGATGATCTGAATCATCCAGTTGTTAGTAAGGTATCCTCTCTCTCTTTCCCTAATGTATTTGTTTTTCTTGTTAATTACATGGAGAGTTTCAATCATTGAGATTCTGATTGTTTCAGGTGCATCAAGACATGGCTTCTCCATTGTCTCACTATTTCATTTACACGAGCCATAACTCTTACCTGACTGGGAATCAAATCAACAGCGAATGCAGCGATGTACCTCTCATTAAGGCGTTGAAGAGAGGAGTTAGAGCTCTTGAGCTTGACCTGTGGCCAAACTCTACTAAAGATGGCATACTTGTTCGACATGGCTGGTATGTTGTTGTGTTATGGTATTTATTCTAGTTTGAAAGTTTGTTGGGAAAGAATAAGAGAGTATGTTTGATGCTTTATAGGGCATGGACACCTCCGGTTGAACTGATCAAATGCTTGAGATCTATTAAAGACTATGCCTTCTCTGCATCTGCATACCCTGTGATCTTAACTTTGGAAGATCATTTGACACCAGATCTTCAAGCCAAAGCAGCCGAGGTACTACTTTCTTGATCTGAATCACGGCCGTGTTATAGTTAAATAAATTCTTGAAAAATATTGAAGTTCTTCTTTTGGTTGATGAAGATGATGAAAGAGATATTCATGGATATGGTGTATTTTTCCGAGTCTGGCGATTTAAAAGACTTCCCTTCACCAGAAGATCTCAAGTACAAAGTTGTAATATCAACAAAGCTTCCTAAAGGGAGTTTGAAAAAGGAAAAGGATTCCGAGTCAGACGTATCAGGAAAGACATCATCAGAAGATGTTTCAGCAGATGATGAGAAGGTACTTGTGTAGTAAATACTTCTTTTTTATTAACCTGAGAGTATCTCGGGTGTATGAAAGGGCCTAGACTAATTTCCAATGAAAGGTGAAGTGTAGTAAGATGTTTTTGTAGCCATGTTGCTTAGCTCTCCGGAATCTGCCTACCACTACATCACCACTTTGTGGTTACTTGTAGTTAATATTTCAAAGTTTTAAGTTTCTCAATGTTTTGTGACAAAAAAAAAACAAAAGTTTCTCAATGTTGTCTTAGTTTCTCTCTTTGCTTGCATGCAATGGCTTTGTGTAGGTTGAAGAGACAAGCGAGGCCAAAAATGAAGAGGAAGGAACAAGCGAGGCCAAAGAGGAAAAGGATGGAGGATCAGATAAAGAATCCAGCAAAATGGATCTCCTCACATACAGTCGTATGATATTGATTCCTTCTGGAAACGCTAGAAATGGATTAAAGGAAGCACTTACGTTCGATAATGGTGGCATCAGACGTCTGAGTTTGAGAGAGCAGAATTTCAAGAAAGCCACTGAAATGTATGGAACCCAAGTCATAGAGTAAGTATCACAATCCCTTTGAGACATTGCTTCTCCTTTTTTTATTGCTCTACACGCTCACTACTTAGAATCATAATCTTAGATTCACACAGAAGAATCTGTTGAGGATATATCCAAAGGCAACTCGAGTAACCTCCTCTAACTACAAGCCATTCAGCGGTTGGATGTACGGAGCTCAAATGGTTGCTTTCAACATGCAGGTTTGCATTCTTTCTTTCAAGTCTTTTCAACATTTACCAAAACCTCATGCATCTTGTGCCTCTGATGTTCAGGGCTATGGAAGAGCTCTCTGGATGATGCATGGTATGTTCAGGTCAAATGGTGGATGTGGATACGTCAAAAAACCGGACTTTATGATGAACAAAGGTCCAGATGGAGAAGTGTTTGACCCTAAAGCAAAGTTACCCATCAAGACAACTCTGAGAGTGAAAGTATACATGGGAAAAGGATGGGACTCTGGTTTCCAGCGAGCATGTTTCAACACTTGGTCTTCTCCTAACTTCTACACAAGGGTAAGCAACTCATTACACAAGAATCACTTTCTTTTTTTGAATACCAGAAGATTCGGGCCGAAGCCTATAATCCTCCGGACCTGAAACCACAGTATGTAATATTAGTTTAGTTTCAGCAGTTACTCAAACTAGGGACCTTTCACACAATGGTCAGAGTCCTTTCCCGCGGTCATTTAAACTGGGGTCCTCTGACACTTTCATTTAGATGCTTATTACATTGTTGATTATCTACTCTGAGCAGGTGGGGATAACAGGGGTAAGAGGTGATAGAGTAATGAAGAAAACAAAGAAAGAAGAAAACACTTGGGAGCCATTTTGGGACGAGGAGTTTGAGTTTCAGCTTACGGTACCGGAGCTGGCGTTGCTCAGAGTTGAAGTTCACGACTACAACATGCCAGAGAAGGATGATTTCTCGGGGCAGACATGTTTGCCTGTTGCAGAGCTGAGACAGGGAACACGTTCTGTTCCTTTGTATGATCGTAAAGGCGAGAGACTTGTTGCCGTTACACTTCTCATGCGGTTTCAGTTTGCTTAAAAAAAATCAGAGTTTCTTTCTTCTTATTATCATCCTACAAAACGTAGCAGAGAGGCTTTTTCAATTTGTCACTAATAACTTATGGATAATATGCGTACATATAAAAGATATAACGAATCAAATAACTATGGTTGTTCTGAAACAATAGTAAGCTTTTGATATATGAATGAGCTTATATATGTTTGCTCACGATGTATGAATGTATCATGTTGCGTTTTGCATGTTTTTGACCGTTTAATAAAGATACGTATCAGTTTTTTTTTTTTTAAGTAACTAAGACGTTTTGGGTCTGTAGACTCTTGCATCTTTCTAAGTGAAGTTCATATCATAGTAACTTAGTTTTTTTTTTTTATGTTACAAAAAAAAAAGCAACTTAGTTTTTTTTTGAAAAATAGATTCTTCCTAACCGAACTTGAACATTGTGTCTTTGGGTTTACATGTTAGTTTCAATAAAAACTTCTTATGAGTTATCCCAATAATGTTGCTCCTCTAAGCACCCAAAATTTTATTTAAGTACATAACAGCTGATGCGAACACCATAAACTATAGTATAAAACAATGTTTTTATTGATAAAAAACAATGTTTTTATATTGAAACACTTTATAGTTGTTTTCTTTGTCAAAATTTATAGTTGTTATTATATTTATTAATGAAATAAGTACACAAAATATTGTCGGCTGAATAATATATATATATATATATAGTAAATTTTATATATTATAATCTTATCCTAGAAAAAATGTACCTACTCCTAAATCTTTAACAAAAATAAAATATTATTTTTTGATAATTTAAAAGGTTAACTATTATTAATTTCAAAAGAAAAGGAATATTTGTGCACAGCGTAGACCAAACTTTAAAACAAGAAAATATGATCAAAAGTATAGCTACTTAAATCAAAATCAAAATCGGAAATTCTATATCCATATTCGGATCTACGCATTCGAATTGAAGATTGAATTTTATTGGCTTCCTGACATTACTCTTTGACCCAAACCCAAAATTAAAAAAAAAAACTAAATCTAAACCAAACCCAAATTCATAAATAACCAAACGATTTTTATATTTCTGGAATCGAAAACCAAAATTCACTACCAAACAAGAACCAAAGCGAAAACCAAAAATTTACAATTCACACAAACCAAAATTTATAAAATATTATCAAATTTAAAATTTTAATTTAGAAATATAAATTATATATAAACAATCTCGCGCAACCGCGCAGATCAGAATCTAGTTTGGGTTTACATGTTAGTTTGATCTATGCTATTAAAACATAATCCTTATTAGAATTTTGCCTTTGATTTTCCAACTTATTTACAATGGCATGCCATTGCTTTCCTGATTTTTTTTATAAATAAATTCAGGCAGATTATATACAACCAATCAAATTAAATCGTTTTATAACCAACCAATCAAATTGCATCACCATTTAAACCAGAATCTATTTAAAAATGGCTATGTATCGTAACCAATTTGCCCATCAATCCAAGTCATTCGGCCGTTTGTTTGTAATATTTTCAAACCCAAATTTTGACACTTAAAGCCCAATTATTAACTGATGTCAAAAAAAACCCAATTATTAACTTACTATCTTTTCATTTTAGGTCAAAATATTCGATAGGCTTTTTGTTTAAGATATAACAAAAAAAAAATTCAATTAGAAACATATCTTGGTTGTTATTTAAATATAAATATTAAAAACAAAGAGGAGGACATATGAATGTTTTTTCACAAAATAATAGTTGGTTAAATTTAATTTTTAATGCTTTAAGCATTATAAAAAAGTTTAATTTTAAAAAAATATATATGAGGATAAATTTGTAACATTTAAAATCATTTTCAGCATCTATAAATATCTTTAAAACATAAACAATCAACAAAAATATAATTATAGTATAGTATTAACTAATAAAATATTAAAAACATATCTTATAACTAATAGATATTTGTCATTTTAACTAATAAAATATTAACTTTAAAGTTTAATCATGTGTAAAGTGTAAACTGATCCAAGAGAATTTACTAAAACTCAATGAAAACACTTTTTTTTGTCAACAAAAGTCAATGAATAACTTGATGATAGTATTCAAGAATTAAAATCCTCCGTCCGGTTGTTATGCTAACTAACTTAGCATCAATATTAAATTGTGAAAACGGTCAAACCTCCGGTTTAAGCGTCAACGACTCCTCCTCCTCCTCTGCTTTCAGTGTCTGTAACAGCGACAGATCCGGCGAGGTTCCAACAACTTCCTCCGAGAGCAGACGACTCTTCCTCTCATGCGCCGTTGAGAATTCCGACGATTTGATCCGATATCTCGTATCACATCTCGACTCTTCCTCATGTTCCATCGACGAGCAGAAGCAAGCATGCTCCTATCCGAGAACAACCCCGAGAATCGGATCAAAATCGCTAACGCCAGCGCCATCAAATCGCTTCATCCGATCCTCACCTCCAAGAGCACGGAGTAACCTCCGTCTTGAAACTCTCCCTCTGCGACGAGAACAAGGAGCTGATTGCTTCTTCTGGCGGGCGCGATTAAACCGCTCGTTAGAGCGTTGAAGTCGGGAACACCGACGGCTAAAGAGAACGCCGCGTGCGCTCCTCCTCCTGTTATCGCAGATCGAAGACAACAAAATCGCGACCGGCTTTTGTTATGAATTTGCTGATGTCGACGGCGGAATCGAAGCCGGCGGTGGTGGAGGAAGGAGGAGTTCCGGTGCTTGTGGAGATAGTGTAGGTTGAGACAGAAAGAGATGAGTGTGTCGATACTGTTGCAGCTTTGTGAGGAGAGCGTGGTGTATCGAACCATGGTGGCTCGTGAAGGAGCGATTCCTCCAGTGGTGGCTCTATCGCAAACGAGTAAGAGTCGAGCTAAGCTGAAGGCTGAGGCGTTGATTGAGCTTCTCAGGCAACCAAGACAACGACACTTAGATTCTAACATAAACTAGAGAGAATGTGTGACTGAATCTTTCGTATTGTGTTTGTGTATAAACACAGTTTGTGAATAATGTATGTACAGATACACTTCATCATCGGAACTCGGAAGTGATCAGTGTAAATTGACCCCTTCCAGTGGTTTGGGCTTTTACTAATGGGCCTTTACAGAGCACATCTCAAATGCCTCGCTAATTAATAATGGACGGGGATACCAGAAAAAACTTCGTCATTTACCCTTTATACTTTGCCTAGGTGAACTGAGTATATATAGGCCCGGATTGGGTATCCGGAGAATTTTAAGAGTATCCGGATCCTTATCCGGTGGACCATGATTTTACTATCGTTATCTGGATCCGTGGTTTTTGGATATCTGGGTGACGGATATCTTTCTAAAAATTATAATATCCAGCGGATATCCGGATCCGGATTTGGATCCTTAAAATAAATAAAAATAATATTAATATATATAAAATATTAACAATAATTTAAAAATAAAAATGTATATAATGTTTAATTTATTTCTATGTATACTATTACAAAATTTACATAAAATTTATATATAATATTATGAAAATGAAAATATAGTAACTAAAATTAATTTATATATATATATATATTATTATTATTTTTGAAATAATTATTAATAAAAATTACGGATCCGGATATCCAGACTAAAAAATCAAGATATCCGGATCTGACTTTGACGGATCTAATATTTTACTATCTAGCTCCGGATTCGGCCTCTCCAGAGATTTTTGGATCGAATCCGGATCGGACCTCGGATCGAATCCAGATCTTGGATAAAAGTTTCAGGCCTAAGTATACCCTTGTTATTTATATATAATAAATCATTATTTAAATAAATAAAAAATAAAAAATATTTTTTTATGTTTTCGAATTTTACTTTTTCAAATTCGAACTTTTTATAATTTTTTTTTATTTTTTTTGAAATATTTTTTTTTCAAAATTTATTTTTGAAAATCGAAAATTATGTTTAAAGCTATTTTATAAAATTGTTTTTATATTTTTTAAGTATTTATATATTTATTAGAATCCTAAATTTCACATTCTAAAAACCCTACTCCACCACTCAACTCTAAACCTATAGATTAGTTAGCCCTAAGGGTATAAGTAGTTTTTACCTTTTATTAAAAATGAAGGTAAAAATGATTATTGTAAACATGAAAGATGGTACTATAAACTTGGTATTCGTGACAATTTACCAAAACTATTTACATAAGTAATGGGTTCGCAGATGTGTCAGAAAAAGAATGTATGCGATTTTCACATCAATGTGAGTTTTTAGGAGATAATATATGAATGATTTAGAAACAATTGGAAGTAAACAAGACGACAACAACACAAAAAGGACAGAACTAACCTTTAAATTCATTCCACCTTTTAGAACCAATCAAAATAACACATAGATTATTAGTTAAAAAATATTAAATTAAATAAAAAATAGTTACAAAAAATAAAAACGCTAATTTTAACGACGCTAACGCTTCCAACTAAACTCTAAACCCTAAATCTTAATTTCTAAACCCTATACCCTAAATTCTAAATCCAAATCCAAACCCCTAAACCCAAACCCTATATCCTAAACCCTAAATCCAAAAACTAGACTATAAACCTAAACTCTATACCCTAAACCCAAGCCGTAGACCCTAAACCCAAACCGTAAATCTTAAACCCAAATTATATACCCTAAACCCACCTTAACCATAAGTCCAAACGGTAAATCCTTAATCCAAACCGTAAATCCTAAACCCAAAACCTATAACTAAACCCTAATCCTAGACCGAAAACCCAAACGGTAAACCCTAAACCCAAACCCCAAACGTAGATGCTATAGGGTTTGGGTTAAGGTTTACGGTTTGAGTTAAGGATCTAAGACTTGGGTTTAGGGTATAGGATTTCGGTTTATAGTCTATTTGTTGGGTTTAAGGTATATAATTTGGGTTTAGGGTCTATGATTAGGGTTTAGGGTATAGGGTTTGGGTTTAGGAATTTGAATTTGGGTTTAGAATTTATGGTATAAAGTTTAGAATTTAAGATTTAGGGTTTAGGATTTCGCTGGAAGCGTTAACATCGTTAAAATTAGCGTTTTTATTTTTTGTACCTATCTTTTATTTAATTTAATGTTTTTTAATTAATAATATATGTGTCACTTTGAATGGTCCTAAAGGATGGAGTGAATTTAAAATTTCACCTAAGTTCTGTCCACGCAAAAACATCAAAGATTCTTGGACATACAGTAATGGAGAATAATACCAAAATAAATGCAATACAAAAGAATTAGATCCCATATTGGTTAGACATGGTCCAAATTAATTTTCCCACTAAGACATGGTACTAATTGATTGCTTTAATATTGAGTGCATTCCTAAATAATCTTATGAGAAAGTTATATCCATGAAGTTTGATATAATTTTTTTTTTTTTTAAGCATGTGATATGTTTTTATGAAAACCATTTTGACTATCCAAAGAAAACATCCTCAACCACATGTAGAAAACACGAGTCTCCAAAACTTATCAATCCTTGTGAGCTGTGAACTAAATTCACATCTTCTTCAACAGTGTTGATAATAAATTCAAAAGCATGGACAATAAATATCTGTTTTTTGTTACGACGAATACAGTAATGTTGACAAATGACTATACATTACCTGTTTAATTTATGTGATGATAAATGATTCGCTATAAATGATAAACAAAATCTTATCTTTTCATGGTGACGACTGATGAGCGTACCAGTGATACCACCAGTTTCTCGGCCATTGGCTCCTACACTCTTGCCTTCTTTTTTTACATTTGGTCAACGTCTCTGCTCTGGCTTTAAAAACTAACTCAATTCACACGGCCGACACATTATCACTCCAATTCAGTTTTTAAAAGTTTAATATTAGTTTTTTTGGGTCTAAAATTTAATATATTTTTTGGGTCTATAGTATTATGACTATGATTAGTTATTTTTCTCAAATCACTATCTCCTAATGAAAATCATATACAGTGAACACATGTGTTTCACGAACACATAAAGCCTCACTGTTTCTTTTTCTCTTCCTTTAAGGAACATTATTACCATCTCTCTGTTTCTTTTCTATCTGTTTAACTTTCACAGGAGAGAAACAAAAACAAAATGAAGGAATCATTCAGAGTGTGTTTCTGTTGTGTAAGAAGCTTCAAAGTGAAAACAAGTGAGCCACCTCAAGAAATCAAGAAACTCTTCGATGATTACTCCGGAGACGGCAGGATGTCTGCAGATGAGATGCTCAGGTTCGTGATCGAAGTTCAAGGAGAAAAACACGCAGATACGAACTACGTGAAGGATATATTCCACAGGCTCAAACATCACGGCGTTTTTCACCCTCGTGGGATTCATCTTGAAGGGTTCTACCGTTATCTCCTCAGCGATTTCAACTCTCCTTTGCATCTTTCCGGCGAGGTGAAGTTTAATGACAAGATCGCTTTATTTTGTTTGAAAGAGATATTTTTTGTGTTTTAAAAATCCATGTAGACGGTGCTTAGGCGACAATTTTTTTTTTTTAAGGCGAAAAATTAGTTATTATAAATTTTGAAAAAAACGGTTACCTAAGCATTAATTAATAATTACCGTCTAACGATTTTTAAGGCGACAAATTAGTTATTTTTAGTTGTTTCTATGGGATTATTAGGGTTTTCAGGTTTCGCAAGATATGAGTCAGCCTTTATCGCATTACTTCTTGTACACGGGACATAACTCTTACTTGACCGGGAATCAACTCAACAGTAGAAGCAGCACCGAGCCTATTGTGAAAGCTCTTAGAAGTGGTGTTCGTGTCATCGAGCTTGATCTATGGCCTAACTCTTCGGGAACCGAAGCTGAAGTTCGTCATGGCGGGTTTGGATCTTGAATCACTCATTGATTTAGTCCTAAGTTTTATAAAACAGTTTCTTGATTAGTTATGCTGTTTGGTTTCAGGACGTTAACAAGTACTGAAGATCTCCAGAAATGTCTTAACGCGGTAAAGGAGAACGCGTTTGTGGTGTCTGAGTATCCTGTTGTGCTTACTTTAGAAGATCATCTGCCTCCAGATCTTCAGAAGAAAGTCGCTAAGGTAAGAACTTGATACATCTTGTTTAGAACAACACTGAGCTTTGAGTGATGATGAATATGTTTGTAGATGGTGAGCAAGACTTTTGGAGAAACATTGTTTCGATGTACCACCGATGAACATACAGAGTGTTTTCCTTCACCAGAAGCACTCAAGAACAAGATCTTGATCTCAACAAAGCCACCAAAAGAGTATCTTCAGACACAGGTCTCTCTAGGCTCAACAACAGATGAATCCGTAAAAGCTAAAGTAAGAGTAGCAAAAAAACTAAAGTAACCATTAGTACACTTCTTAAAGGGTCTCTGATGAGGGTTTTGTGTTGTGACAGAAAGTGAAAGAAGCAGAAGAACTGATTCTAGATGAAGATGAGGAGACTGTTGCCATCGAATACAGAGACCTGATCTCGATCCACGCTGGCAACCGCAAAGGAGGAATGAAGAACTGCTTGAATGGGGATCCTAACCGAGTCATACGGTTAAGCATGAGCGAGCAGTGGCTAGAAACTCTGGCTAAGACCCGTGGACCAGACTTAGTAAAGTTCACGCAGAGGAATATTCTGAGGATATTCCCCAAGACTACACGTATTGACTCATCAAACTATGATCCTCTCGTTGGATGGATTCATGGTGCTCAAATGGTTGCCTTCAATATGCAAGTAAAATATTCAGACACTTCCCCTCTTCACCATAAACAAAGATTTAATAGGAAGTGCTTTTTTTTTTGAAACTGATACCAACTATACTTGGGTTTTGTATAAATGAAGAGTCATGGGAGGTTCTTGTGGATGATGCAAGGAATGTTTAAAGCCAATGGTGGATGTGGTTATGTGAAAAAGCCTGATGTTTTGCTCTCCAATGGTCCTGGAGGTGAAACTTTTGACCCTTCCAGTAAAAATCTTCAGATCAAGACAGTTCTCAAGGTTTCATCTTTGTCTTTGATTCTGATGTGTTCTTTTCATCCATTTCTTGAGGCGCAAGACATCATCATAGCTTTTTTGTTTTGGTAAAATGACATCATCATAGCTTTGTGTCTATGAATATTAAATTAGATAAAGATCTACAACGGAGAAGGATGGAATATGGATTTTTCTCAAGATCATTTTGATCGATACTCTCCTCCCGATTTCTACGCAAGGGCAAGTCTTCACTCATATTTGACCTAAAGAAGATTTTGTAGAACCCTAGTTAGGTTTCTTGTGCGACAAGTCACTTGACTTACCTGTTGTTGTTTTCATTACAGGTCGGAATCGCAGGAATACCTTTAGACACAACAAGTCACAAAACAGAAACGGATACAGACGAGTGGTTTCCGGTTTGGGATAAAGAGTTCGAGTTCCCATTGCGTGTTCCCGAGTTAGCGCTTCTGTACATCATAGTGAAAGACTATGATAGTAACACTCAAAACGATTTCGCCGGCCAGATATGTCTTCCGTTGTCGGAGATCAGACCCGGGATTCGTGCCGTACGGCTCCACGATCGTGCCGGAGAGGTGTACAAGCACGCAAGACTGCTCGTGCGGTTTGTCTTGGAGCCTCGTTAGTCGTTTCGCTGTACGTATGTCAATTGAATAAAGTGTCGGTAAGTTTAAGCCACGTGCTAATAAAAAAATATAGGAAATAACTGATTAAGATCAGCAATACTATATATATAGTTTGTGAATTGTGAATTTAGCGTCAACAATGTGTTCAAATCTCAAACGGTTGATAATAATATTTAATTTGTTTAAGATGTTGATCATGTGGTAACCACTAATACCAATTGCTTTCATTATGGCAACCCACACTAAAGCAACATTTCATGATGCCATTATGGCAAATTCATACTAAAGCAACTTTGCTTTATTATTATGGTAAGTTGCACTAAAGGCTTAAATCAAAATGCCTTTATAAAGAACATTAATTCTCTCAAATAGTTTTTTTTTTTGTCACAAAAATAGTTTTCAAAAAATAAAATGATTAAAATAGTCTTTTTTATTTTGAAAATTTTAATATTTATTTTTTATTTTTAAAAATTTGAACTCATCTCCAAAACTCAATCCCTTTCATTTTCTTCCTTCGGATCTATTTTTTTTAAATAAACTAAAAAGGTTTATCTAAATGAATTTCTCTAAAAAGTTATATATAAATTACAGATATTCCATGCAAGGCAGGCACAGATGTTTAAATCCAATAAGACCGAACCAATCCCAAAATAAGCATAGAAAGAGAATGGTATCAAATGTCAATATCTATGAAAGTCAAAAAACCGAATCAAAGTAAACCGTATCCCACACCTATAGTTGTCTAGTTGGTCATGCACCACATGATGATATAAGATGAGACAAGACTGGTATCTACAGTTTCTTCAGCTATTAGATACTGAATTAATTAATTTGCCAACATGATCAGAGAAAGAGTGGAGATTTAGGGCTGAATCTATGAAGGCCGACCTTGGTCCCAAGAGACTGAACATCAGCCTGAACTTGAGCTTCAAACTCAGAGTACGTGAATGGCTTATAGTTTGATGACTTTACCACACAATCTCTCTGCGGGAACACAAAATAACACACCGAGTGTCTTTCTCTCGTCCTATCCTTCTTCTTCACTCTATGCTTCACACTCTTGTACTCATCGTCGCTTATAGCCTGAATATATAATAAATACATCGATCAAACGATTATATATTGATCAAACTCATAAATATATACGTTAATTTCCCTGCATCATATCTCCTAGATTGATGATGAGAGTATCTATAACGCCCCGACCGTCCACAGCTAATGGGTCATCCACGCCCGTTCTCTTGGCCCGTGGGCCTCTTCCCATCCGACGGTCGGTCCGTTAATTTCTGAAGGCTCGAAATCATTGTTTACTGACCCTGCAATCACCACCCGACCTTTTCCCATGCTTTGGCCTCACTCGCACGCTATCGCGAATCACTTCCCGATAGGTCACCCATCCTTCCACTACTCCAACTCAAGCACGCTTAACTCTGGAGTTCTTTCAGGATGTGCTCCGGAAAAGGTAAGTCAACTTTGGTGACATAGGTAGCCAAATCAATTCTCTTAAGTCTTTCCATATATCACAACCCGGGATGTTACAATTCACCCTCTCTCAAAGAACGCAACATCCTCGTTGCGCCCACGACAGGTCTCAAGACGCCTCTCGGGTCGGAACCGAGATGGCTAACCTGGCTCTGATACCACTTATAACGCCCCGACCGTCCACGACTAATGGGCCACCCACGCCCGTTCTCTCGGCCCGTGGGCCCCATCCCATCCGACGGTCGGTCCGTTAATTTCTGAAGGCTCGAAATCATTGTTTACTGACCCTGCAATCACCACCCGACCTTTTCCCATGCTTTGGCCTCACTCGCACGCTATCGCGAATCACTTCCCGATAGGTCACCCATCCTTCCACTACTCCAACTCAAGCACGCTTAACTCTGGAGTTCTTTCAGGATGTGCTCCGGAAAAGGTAAGTCAACTTTGGTGACATAGGTAGCCAAATCAATTCTCTTAAGTCTTTCCATATATCACAACCCGGGATGTTACAGTATCAGCAACAGGTTTTACACGCAACCATTCTTCACCTTTCATGATCTCAAGCCCTCCGGTTTCATCTTCTTTTAATATTGAGATAACCGAACTATCCGTGTGGACTTCCATTCCCAGAGCTTCTCTTTCTGCCTCTACAGAGGAGCTCTGAGGATACCGGTAAACTCGTATGAGCCCTGTTGACTCCGATAAGAGTTCTGATCTCTGGTCACCGGATAATTCTAGGTTTAGTGCTTGTGCTATAGCTTCAAACAAGGATACAGCAATTCTAGTTATGTGCCTTCCATATTCCTCTATCAACACTCTGCACACTCACAAAGAAGATGGTGGATCCGCAGTAAATTTTAGACAAGAAATCAAGTCTCAAAACTTTGTGTACAATTATATATTGAGATAAAAACTTATGTAAGGTAACACTGGTTAGGGTTTTAAAAATTTACTAGTCTAATTTTCTTGCTTCTATCTAAGTTTGAAATATATGGAGCAAACACCCAAACTGCCGTATAAGCTAAAAGCTCTCTACTAATTTAAAGCAGTTATTAGCACAATGGTTGAGATAAAAGTTAATTTATATATGCATGGATATACAACAGCTTTGAAAATTCAATTGTCAACTTTTTTGTTTAATATCTAAGTTTGAAATATATGGAGCAAAAATCCAAACTGTATAATTATATATTAAAAGCTTTATATTACTAAGACCATTTCCAATAGTCTCTCATTTTGAGGAAAAACATGAAAATATAAGGGAAATCACTTTCCAATAGTACATTAGTTTGAAGAAGAAAATGAGTTTATGAATAGTATTCCTTCAAATTCGAGGGAACATCATTCACAAACTCATTTTAATGTTAGACTATTTTATTTATAAATTATTTTTTGTTTGCGACAACAAATGGATAATAAAAAGAGAAATTTCTTATGATAGTTTTTTTAAGCTTTTGTCACAAAAATAGCCATCAAAGAAGAAAATGACCAAAATAAGTTTTATTAAAGGTAAAAATGTATTTTTATCCTAGGATTAACTAATCTAGACTTAGGGTTTAGAGTTAAGAGGTGGGGTTTTGGGATAGAGTTTCAAATTTAAAATAAAAATTTTAAATTAAAAATTTCAAAATAAAAATGGACTATTTTGGTCATTTTATTTTTTTAGGGTTATTTTTGTGATAAAAACTTAAAAAGTGTTATTTGAGAAAATTGTCCTATAAAAATCTATACTACGATTGTAGCCAATTGAGAACCCAAACTAGAGTCAAAGTGTCAACATAGTACACATGTTAAAGGGACTTTCGAGCACATCGTAAAAATTTGTACGCCATTGTGTTTTATTATTATGAGAATATGATGGAGAAAAAATGAGGAAAAAATGTCTTACATTTTTATATTTTCTCCAAAAGGGATGCGAAAGTTGATCATTTCGCAGACACCATCTTCGCTAGTTAAAAAGAGTTGCTGCAAACATCACTTCTGTTAACTATAAAATGTTCATGAATTCCATTGTCCGGTCAAGGCTTCACACTCAGCATGTAAAAGTGGTCGGTTTTGTTTGATAGTCAGACCCCATAATCTTACTAGATGACTTACCAGTAAAAGAAACCATCCTTGACCCAAAAATTGATCATGTTTCTTCCATGATCAATTCGATGTAGCACTAACTTATCGTGTTATCGTGAGGAGCCTGCTCCGTAATTTATTTTATTTATAAATTGATCTTTTAATTTTTATATAGTTTTGTTTTGAATCTAAGAAATTAAATATTTGTGTTTTATGTTTTAAAAAGACTATTAATATTATTATAACATACAATTATAAGTGTATATAAATAATTTATTCTTTTAGAACTAAAATTATGTATATAATAAAGATATAGTTGAAATAAAATTATTTTGGGTAAAAATTATGAAATAACAAGCATTACAAAAATTAATAATAAGTGTTAATAATAGAATATATAAAAATACATGTATATATATATATATATATATTTTTTTTTTTTTTATAATCGTGGGGATTCCAAAAACTTTCTAGATCCAAATATTAATCCCACGAAGTCTTACATCCAAATATGTAATTAATCTATCAACATGGTATGGCAAAGTGGCCAAAACAAATTGAATCCAAAGTTGAAGCTTCTGCTGGAACTCATTTACCACTACATCAAGACAATTTGGTTAATCTCTAATATATTAAAAGAGAAATATTACAACATTCGAGGTAACCATGTGTCATCACCACAATGAACCTTAGAATCATTATAAAAATAGGTTGCTACATCTAAATATATAATAAGTTTTTTATTAAACTAACAAATAATTAATTATTAATGTTATTCATTCTTTTCTTAAATAAAAATTACAGAATTATCTAATATGGAGAAAGTATATATATGACAATTATTGATTTTGAATAACAAAGATTTGATAAAACTTAGTATAGTTTCAATCATTTTTAATTTTCACTTATTAAAATAAATTAAACAACCACATTAAACATATAATAAAATTTTAGATTTTTTCGAATATGTTATATTTAAAATTTTTAAATATGACTATAAATTACTAAAACTATTAAAAATCTCACACTGAAATTGTGTGATCTATAGTTTAAAATTTTTGTTATGACAAAATACAAATGCTTACAAAATCATAAAAATAGAAATCTCATTTAATAAATATTAATATTAAAATATATTTATAAATATAAATATATATATATATATATATTGTTTAAATTAAAATATGTACCATATATATAAATATAAATATTATAATTTTAAATTTTTCTTTTCAAATTTTATTTTTTGATAAAAAAATTGAACAAATATTGACAACTAAATATTTAAATTTAAACTTTGCATGATTTTTTTAAAAATTGTAAATTACTAAAACTGTTAAATATTCTACAATAAAATTTTTGTTATCAGTGATTAAAAGTAAAAATATAATTTAATAAATATCAATATTAAAATATTACACCATATCTATGTTAATATTAATTAAATTTAATTATATATCATATAAAATAGAAAAGTGATTGTTTGGATTAATATGTTTGCATCAATTTAATTATATATGTAATAGTTACTGAATTTTAAATTATTCAATATATATATATATATATATAATTTTGATAATATGTAAGAAATATATAATATGTAAAAATAATTTATATATATTGTTCATTCTGTGCAAGTCGTAGATAAACTTAGTAATAGAATATATCTAAAACATCAATTTTTAGGGAAGAGAGGAGGAGAGGAGAACCACTGGACTAAAATACAAATGCATTTTGAATCTATTATTTCAAAAGAAAAAATAATGTTAACTGTTGGAGATAGATTGACCGATGGCAAACTAATGTTTCGGAATCAACTAAAAAGAAAAAAATTCTGAATAAAGGTTTCTCTCTCCTTTTCCTCTGTTCCCTCTCATGTATCTTTTACAGAGGGGAAGATGATGAGTAGAAACCTCAGGCCGGTGGTTTTCCGGCGACAGACTACTCATGGTTGGGTCTTTCTTCCGGCGTCGCATTTTTCTCTTGGTGGTCGGCCGGCTTTGATTCTGACGGTACATCAAACCCTCTGATGTTACCGTTGGCTCTTGGTTCCACGTCTCACTTTTCTTCACGGTGATGACGGTGGCTTTTCCGGGTCTATCCTGATTTCTGTTTGATCTTAGCTTCTTCAAACTTTTTCTGTTTCCATCGGTTCGTTGTTGGATTAGATCGACAACGTTGTTCCTTGATTGAAACTTCAAATTAAGAAGCGAGATTTTTTGGCTTTAGTTTTCTCGTGGGTCTGTTGAATTTCGTTGGAGAATCAAGTCGTCGTGATTTGATTTTTATATTTGGATGTGTGGAGATCTCACGCTGTAAACTAAGGTGTTGTTGATAATGGCGTCTTCATCTCTTGATGTCGTCGACGGCAAGGCACTTTGAACGGGGTCCTGTTTCCGGTGGACCAGCTGATTAGAACTTTGTCGGCGATGTCTTTGTCACTGAAGTGCGGTGGTAACTCGCATGATGGGCACGTGTCCCTGTCACGCTAAAAGCAACGCGTGGAGTTCGAGTTGTTATTGACTTTGTTTGGAATCTTTTTGGTTGTCTGTTTTTTGGGCCGTTGTTGGGCCTCGTTTATGGGCTTTGTCTTTCCAATGTACTTTTTGGCTTTTGGCCTATGTTTAATATGATCAACAAAGTTACAAAAAAAAAAACAGATTGACCGATGGCATTAACTAGCAGTCTAGCGTGTTGGGGCTCTCTCTCCTCTCTTAGTGAGAGATTTGTTCTCTCGAAATCTACAGCCTTCTTATCAAAAAAATAAAATCTTTCAGAAGGTTTGGCATTTGTTTGGAGGAGGAGAGAGTCCGATGTTTTTTTGGCTTTCCGGTTTCGGTGTTCCCGACCGGCCCCTGCTTCCGGCGTCGCATCTGATCCTCCGATGGTCGTCCGGCCTTAGTCTCTGGGAAGCGGTGGCTTTCATAGCACATGCTTCGTCGGCTTTGTCTCCGGGATTCGGCGGCGAAGTAGCGTCGTTTCGCTGGCTATGTTTGATCGTCGATTCAAGTCCTTCACTTCTTCATCGTCGATTCAAGTCCTTCACTTCTTCATCGACTCTCGATTTCATCCTCTGATGGTCGAAGTTCTTTGAATTGATTGAAGACGGTGGTTTTTTCTGAAAAGACGATCCGGTTGCGTTTGCCTTCTATGAAGACTTCTTTGTTTGGATGGTCTTCACCGATCTATCTCTGCTGATGGCGGAGCTCCGACGTAACCCTTCCGGAGGTGGTGATGGTTTCCGGTTTGACGCGTGTCTTCGAATCGTGTGTCGATCGGACACGTGGTGGTCACAGACGATTGCCTTCCTCTACGGTTTTTTCTATTGGGCTGTTGGCCCATTGAGGTTTTGTAAATGTGGCCCGTTGTTTAGGCTTTTGTATGTTTTTATGTTGGGCTTAGTTTTTTCGTTGGGCTTTGTCCTTTAATAAAACTTCGAGAGGAAAAAAAAAAAAAACTAGCAGTCTAGCACGAAGCACGAAGGACGAAGGTTAAAGAGGCGTTACGACAACATTAAACCACGTGGAAAGCTACGTGCATGTACAACGTCACCGTTTTTCACAACCAGTAGAATTGGACAACGAAGTGCCGTACGTTTTCTTACAAAACTCGAAGTTTGGTCAAACGATGAGGCTATGAAAACCGCTATTATTTACCATTCTCAAATGCTGCCAAAGTTTTGGAAACCATTATTTGAATTTAGTGGAACAGTGTAATGAATATAGTGGCTAAAAACTATTTTCAGAAAAACGTCTCCTAATACCGACAGCCGGATTTAAAATGATTTTCCTCTGAAAAAGCTAGTATTCAAATGAAAAGTAAGCATCTCGTCAATCAAAACTCCATGCACAGGCCACGAAATGACACGTTACGTTCAGGCCGGCTTAACGTTATTATTTATTATGAACTATAGAAAAAAAAAATATTGATGGGGTCAAAAACGGTCACGACGAAGTTAACATCCAAATCTCCGTAAAAATCAGCATGAACATTTTTTACGAAAGTTATTCTTCGTAAAAAGAATCTTCACAAAAAGCCTTGCGGTAAAATCTTGTTCTAATCTCAATCGAACCGCTAAATACTGACTGTCTGGAGGTAACAGACACGTATCCAAATCGGCCACGGACGAGCTCAAGTATGGCCACCGGACCACGCAAAGCCAAGCTCGGTCGCTACATAACGACCAAACTTTCCCAAAACGTCGATACGACACGAATCCATGCATTCTCGTCTACTCTTTAATGCTATCTCCTGTCGGCCAAAGCTAAATCATTCTTTGTTTCTCATCACTCAAAGTCATCAGTCAAACTTTATGATAAAAACCGCGGGAAGTTTGTTTTTATCGATGAAACCGTAATAAACGTTTCGAGTCAAAGACGGCCCAAAGAGACCTAAAACGCAACTCGAAGCCCACTTACGATTTCTTAACCGAAAACCCATAAGCCTTATGACGGTTTATGCTTGGTTCGTAAGACAATATAAATGTCAAGTTTTCGCGGATAAATGCGAAGTTTCCGAAGATAATCACGAAGATCGGGAAAATTAGAATATGGAGTCCATTTTTGAGCTATGACGGCTTAAGGGTAGAAGGGGAAAGGCGCAAACCAACCTTGGAGCAAGTATATAAGGAGTCCTAGGTGAGAGGCAAAGGGGGATTCGAGACACAAAAAATTTAGCACTTAGAGCAATTTAGGCAATTTTTCGTTTTTGTTATTCGAGCTGCGACTCAATTAGGTTTAGTAGCTTTAGGGTTTTAGAACTAGGAATTTCACCGACAGCTCTCGTATCCCAGGCTCTGACCTTGTTGTAACGCTCAAACGAGAATTCGGAATAAGATCTACATTACTCTTTTTCGATTTCTTATCTTTTCTCGTCTTTATTTTGTGTTCTGATTTCTTGGCGTGTGGTATTAGCAGATATCCAGGACTTCTGAGAAATTAGGATTCTACTACTTTTCTTATTTAAACGGAAATCGATAGTGCGAATTTCGGTCCCACATTTATCTTCTAAAACTTTTATTTAGATAATGTTTAAAATATTTTCAAAATTTAATCAGTAATATTTTATAAATTTTTTGATGAAAATAAAACTATACACATATCAAATATTTTTGAGCTTTTTTTAATTTTATTTATTATATTTATAATTTTTTATATAAAAATATAGATTTACAAAAAATTAGAGTTTTAACTATTAATATACGGAAAGACACATGCCTTGGGTCCGAAGCGATCGCACTGCTTCTCCCCTCCCCTCTAAAATAATTAAAGTTCAATATTTACATGAATTTAAAATATATGCAACAAAATTTAATGTATTAAAAAGGGAAATTGCACCCTATAGCTACACAAAAAAACCTAAATTAGCTAACTAACCAAAATCTATTTCTCTCTCTTCCATCATCTTCCTATCTCTCTCTACTCTCACTCTATAAATCTAATTTTAGTTTTTTTTAGCTATTTTACAAATTATCCCTTAAAAAAATTATATAGGTTACAAAAAATTCTTTAAGAATTCAAATCTATTGACTACAAGAAGATACATCTGAATTTTTAACAAACATTTTTTCATATTTAATTACTTTTGGGCTATTTAATCTTATAAATTTTTTAATAATATATTAATACTTATATGGTAACAATATATCTAATAAAAATTTGTTCAAAAGAATCATAATTATATGTTATAGAAAATTTTCAAAAAATAAAAGTCAAATTAGATTTTCAAACTGAAAAAAACATGCGCTTTCAAGTATATTTTACTTCATATTAATTTTAGATCTTGAATATTTTACTATGTTTTAGAATCTTAGATTTTTTTTTTTACGCAAACCCAATCTATACTATTATTTGCGAAGTAAATTTTTACAACGAAGCTTTCACGTTAAAAGTTAGCACGGTTAATATCGTTTATACCCTTAATGAATAAATTAAATAAATTAGATAAAATAAAAAAACTAATTTAGTGTTTATTTGATTAGATAAGTTCTTACAATTAATAAAAATAAAAATTATCCATAATTTTAAAATATATTTAAAATAAAAAGATAATTCTTATATATATTGTGTAGTTATCATTTTTTTTGGAACAATATTGTGTTGTTATGCAAAAATATATATTTCAATAAAATGGTTAAATGTTTAAAAACAGAAAATACATAACTAAATATTAAGTAAAATTATTAATTCTATATAATTGAAAGAGAATATCTAAGATTTATATATTATTTATTAATAATGAATATAGTGTACAAAGAAATTTTAAAATTTTCTAATAGATAAGAATTTTTAATGAAAACATAAATAATAATTTAAAATTTCGCAAATTTTTACAACGAAACTCTCACGTTAAAAGTTAGCACGGTTAATATCGTTTGTACCCTTAATGAATAAATTAAATAAATTAGACAAAATAAAAAACGAATTTAGTGTTTATTTGATTAGATTTGTAATTAATAAAAATAAAAATTATCCATAATTTAAAAATATATTTAAAATAAAAAGATAATTCTTATATATATTGTGTTGTTATCCTTTTTTTTTTGAACAATATTGTGTTGTTATGCAAAAATATATATTTTAATAAAATGGTTAAATGTTTTAAAACAGAAAATACATAACTAAATATTAAGTAAAATTATTAATTCTATATAATTGAAAGAGAATATCTAAGATTTATATATTATTTATTAATAATGAATATAGTGTACAAAAGAATTTTAAAAATTTCTAATAGATAAGAATTTTCAATGAAAACATAAATAATAATTTAAAATTGTAATTTTTTAGTTAGTAATACAGATATTAATAAGTAATTATAAAATCTTTATGTCCGCACATGCGGGCGAAACACCTAGTTGTAATATATATGTTGATCCAGGAATGTTAAAAATTGTTTGGGCCAAGATACAACACAATATACCAAATAATAAAATCTAGCATGTCCAATTTGTATATGTATTAATTTTATTGTTTATGTATAGAATTTGATTTTCTTTATATGATAAAATATTCACTAATGTATATGCCTATTTTATTTTTAATTAATTTTATTTTTAGAATTTAATCATTTATTTGTTATATTGAAAAATGTATTTTAATAATAATTAACAGTATTTTTATATATTTACCAACCATCTTTATATATTTTTACATACACATACATATGCACGTTAAAATGAACACCTATATAGTTAAATATTCACCGCAAGTAAGGATTCTAATTCAAGTTGGAATATTCTTTCTTTTTAATGTTTTCTTTCACCATTGACCAAATTGTAATGAAAATATTTGTCTTATAATTTTTTTTCCTTTAACTATTATCTACATTTGATTTTTGTGTACGTTTAGAATTTATAATATGAAAAAATTGGTTGATATCATAATTGTCTAAAATTTATATAACATGAAACCAAACAAATAATAATAGGTTTTGGTTTATCACTAAAAACCAAGAACTTTGAGCATTTTAACCGAATAAACGAAAATAAATATAGATTTAGAATGGTAATTTATATAATAATAGGATATTAAACCCCGAAAAAACTGAACCGATATCCAAATTAAACATAATTAATTTCCTAAATTAATAATAACTACTACCTTGTATATAAATTATTGAGCACTACTAAGTGTTGATTGATTAATTCGGAAATTTATTAATTAATCAGTATCACTAACAACGGAAAAGACAAAACATAACGACGACGTCAGATGTTACCTGAAAGGCTCTAGTTTTGAATGTTGAGCACCATCGTCGCAAGTAGAAACTGGAAGCTTCGAGAGAGAAGAGAGAGGGACGTTGAAACCTTCGACCATGTTCACGTTTGAAGCTTGAGTTCCTCTCTTGAATGCATCTCCCGAACGGTTTAGAGCAGGTGTTCCCCAATATGATAACGGAGAGTTAACGGCGGCGAACAACTCCTGTTTTTCCTCAAACGATAGACTCAGCAACGATTCCGAGAGCTCCTGAAGCTGTGACGTCAACTCCAACGGTACTCCGTGATTCTCCAGACGGAAAATCCCCGACTCCTTGCATGCCTCGGTTAGTATCTGCTTGTCCAAACGCTCCAAATCGAGAACGAGGATATGAATATCCTTGTCCTGATCAAGAGCCGGTTCGATCTCCGTCTGGTCTCCGTTGTTGATCGCACGCCGGAAAGCCGGTGGATATGACGCACTGATGCTCATCTCTCCGCCTAGGTCTGGGCGTTCGGGTACCCGTTGGCATTCGGATCGGGTTTTTCGGGTTTTCGGATTTTCGGGTTTACGCTTCTAGGTCCCATACTAAAATTTTATTAGTACGGGTCGGGTTCGGATAATAACACTTCGGGTTCGGTTCAAAATTGTATTGCATCATAAAACCCATAAAGTAATCATATATCGTACGGATTCGGGTTATATCGGTTCGGTTCGGATATAACCAAAGTAAAAAACAAATTTTTTGAAGTAAAACATAAAGAAAAACATCTA
>NC_027756.1:41636468-41638432 GCF_000695525.1 Brassica oleracea var. oleracea | reverse complement strand
CTTATAGAGAGTAGACTTTTTATTTCAATGAGCAAATTATAAAATACTTATTTATAACTAATTGTGTACTTAAAGCATTTATTAGAATTTTAATATTTATTATTATATATAATATTACCACAAATATTGAATTTAATAATTGGAATACTTATATATATTTCAAAATATTTATATTGACTATTAATTTCGGATTTTTCGGATTACCCGTTTGGGTTCGGTTAATAACACTTCGGGTTCGGATATTTTTTGTACCACCCTACAAGACCCGTTCGGGTATTTTTACGTTTCGGGTCGGATAACGGGTCGGGTTTTTCGGTTCGGGTTCGGTTCGGATTTCGGGTTCCGGATTTTATGCCCAGGCCTATCTCCGCCGATGAAATTCTTAAGCCTGGCGGACCCAGCATTAACTTTATGTGGGGTCAATATCTGTTTTAAGTAAAAAATAAATGTTACAGAGGGGTCAATGGTGGATAGAACCCAATTCTGTGGGTTCATTAGAAGGAAGTTACCATCTGAGCTACTAATTTTATACGGAATATAAGCACAAATCAATATTTTGTTAGATTTTTGTGGTGTCACTTGACACCATTCCTTCCTTAGTGGGTCCGCCCCTGCTATCTCTCTCTTTCTCTTAGACCTCTATCTATCTTTGATGACGTGTATAAGAAGACTCTATAAATAGGTGCATTTAATTACGATTAATTAATTAAGTTTTGCTGATATTGTTCTCTTTATATGAAATTTTCTTATAGTAAAATATAGGGATAGGCACTTTACCTGAACCCCATCCGAAAAATCCGAACCGAAATCTGAACCGAAGTAGCAGAATATCCGAACGGATATTGAATTAGGAGAGATTAGATATCCGAACCGAATGGATATCCGAAAATAACCGAACATATGTATAATTAACCTTATATTTCTAGTTTACATCTCTCATTTTATATAAAATATTTATATTGATACTACACATATTTTAAGTTCATATGATATACATACAATTACGGAGAAAATGATTTGCTACTCACTTAAAATGCATGTCAAATTTTTTATTTCAAGAATTAACAAAAAGTTACATCCAATATTTAAAAACAATAACCAAATTAATATCTTTTTAGTTTCAAAATGTTATGTCCAAATCTATTAACTATTCAATCTATTAAAAATAAAAAAAAATTAGTTAAGTGAAAGTTATATTTTTAAATACAAGAAATTTGAGAAATGAAAATTTAATTTTGTTTTTTCAAAATCTAAATATCTGAACCCAATCTGAAATAACCGAACCCGAATTAAAAATATCCGAACTCGATCCGAAGTACAAAAATACCCGAATGGATTCTACACCTCTATACCGAAATACCCGAAAATCCGAAATACCCGAAAATCCGAAATACCCGACCCGAACCCGAACGGATACCCGAACGCCCACCCCTAGTAAAATGTCTCTTGGTGATATTCCCTAAATATGAAATTTCTTTATAGTACAATGTTTCTAAATGAATCGAAGACATTGTCATCACTTGTCACGGATTTAATATGTGTAACACAAATAAGGCATAGATTCTGTCCAAACAAAGAGACCAGGCTGCATGGTATATGTATGTACGTGTACCATATGAACATAACTGTCGGTCCATTGCTCATAAACTTCCAATTATTTCTTAATTAATCAGAATTTATTGCCACCAATAGAGCACTTGTTTTTGGTTCACACCAAACTCTTGGTTTAATTCAGGAACTCGGTTAAAGAGCTGATTATATGAACCAGAGAGAATAATGAACTGGTTAACCAACGGAATTGGACTAGTGATAATTGAGGGAAAAATTCACTGCCGTAACCAGCAGTTCAATTCCCATTAAAAAAATTCGGTATCGCCGGGGTTCACACGATAGTTGATTTCTAGACACGGTTAATTTAGGGGAAAAAAAACTGGTTTACCTTCCAATTTAGCTTACCGTCGACC
>NC_027756.1:41630538-41635600 GCF_000695525.1 Brassica oleracea var. oleracea | reverse complement strand
ACCCCCACCCCCCCCCAAGGCCACAGTCAACTCGTGCCATTAAAAGGATATATAAAAATAAATATATCCGTTTCAGGTTTAGTCGAATATATCCGTTTTCAGGTTTAGTCGATTGTGGTGTGTGATGAGAATATATGTTAAACTTCTTCTCTCTATCAGTTTTTGAGCGTGACTATTCGAGTCAAAGTTATCTGTGCAAAAGCCTTTAAGTTGGCCTTAATGGATTCCGAGATTCGATCAGACGAAATATAAGCAGACATTTTTCTTTTGTTAAACATGTGTTTCTATTACTGTTTTTTTGTTTGTTTGTTAAACATGTGTTTCTATTACTGTTTCACAATCTTTTTTTCCGTGAGTGTCAATTAGCTCGTATATTTGTGTGGGATTTTGTACAATTTAGTCGCCAACTAAAGGCTAAAACACTGCAACAAAATTAAACGTATATGTTTGTATAGCGCGCAAACACTAACATGTTTTACAGAAATGTTGTAATTACAGATTTTGTGTTTTTTTTTGTCGTAACCAATTGGTGATGGTCATGCTCGAATCTTTCTGCAATTTTAATCATGCAGCGACCAATTTAGAAATTGGATACTCCACATTTTCAATGGATTAGTTTAGTATACAATCTGATGGACAACGGGGTTTAACTCTTTCTTGTGTGGTTTAACTCTTTTACTTTCTTCATATCATATTAAGTGACGAGTTATAAAGATTTGTTATATCATATGTTAGATGATGTTTTCAAGTTTACAACATTAGTTAATTTTAGTTATTTGCACAATTATATGAAACATTCTATTTTATTATTGGGTCAATTGTGATTCCGTAAACAACAATGATGTTTTGAATTTTAAAAACTAAAAAGTAAATGGTTTCATGATATACTATGTGCGAAAATCTTAAATATAATACATCATGATATGAAGGAATATATATATGAACTATTGGTGAATTATAGTTCTATCAACATCGATCACATATATTATTCGTTCATCCAGCACAACCTGCATATTCTCCAAAAAATCAAGCGAAATACAACTATACAATAGTCCTTTTTTCAAAAAAAAATACAACTATACAAGCATATACTATTTTAATCCTCATGGTACACAAATCGAGCATAATCTTTTTATCTAGATCCACTCCGAGCCGGGTCAGATGGTACGTGTTGACCCGTTTACCCGTAAGGAATAAATGGTCACAAAAGTCAACAAAAAGATTGGCGGTATGAGGAAGGGGTTTCAACTGTAGATTCACAAAAAGCGTTGACGAACCACAAAATAACACGGTGACAGTCACTATCTTATGCCTCCACACTTCCACTTGCTTGGACATGATGTGACATACGTGGTGCCACGCTTTGCACACCTCATCTCCACTTCCACCATCGCCATTTTACTGTGACACGTGTTCTCATCTCCTTGGTTTGCCTCTGAATCTTTTTCATCTCCGCAGACATTTTTTCCGCCTGTAATTAGGAAAAGTTGAAAGTAAACGTATAAATTGATAAGAGATTTGAGAGAAGTAAACATCAGTTTGGATAAACTCAACAAAACACTCACTCGTCGTATCTGTATAAATACATACCACGGACACGACACGAACCTGGTAGCACAAAGATTATTAAGATTACTTCCTAAAAAAAATAAAAACAAAGCTTTAACAAAAGATAAGAGAGAGAGAGAGAGATGAGTTGTGTAGTTCGTCTTGTTGTGATTCTCCTCTTGACGCTTACAGTTACATCTTCAGCTCGTAGTTCTGTCACCGTTTCAGGTTTGGATCTCTTAATTTTCTTTGTTGGTTCGATTCAGTCTGGTGATTTGGATTTCTGATTGATATCGTTTGTTTGTTTGTTTAGGTATTGGGATGATTGGAACTGAAAGGAGGTCGTTGATGGTGAGTGTTGAGGATTACGGTGACCCGTCTGCAAATCCTAAACACAATCCCGGTGTTCCTCCGGCTACGACCGCCCAACGCAGCCCCAGCAGAGGCTGACCTAACGTTAGTAAAACCCACATGGGAAGAAGAAATGAAATTCTCAGTTTTACATGAGATGAAACCAAACTCAGTCTCTACAAGTTTCTCCAATCTGCATATTGATATATACGTTTCTCCTAATTTCTAATATCTTTTGTTTCCTTTAGAAGATGGCTAGATGCCTTTATTCCAGTTTGGGTCTAAACAAAAATGATTGAAGCAAAGAGTAAAATTTAATTAAAACCAAATGAACAAGGTATGAATGTTCAAAACATGATGTTAACTAAAACACACAACGTTTGCTTTTTGGCACATGCGATCGAAACACATGTCTTAGTCTTTCTATACCCTTCCATGTCGAAATCTTCTTTCGACTAATGATACTACTTCAGTAGCTACCAGTGACAATGCTAGGTTTTGTCAAAGTTTTACTGATGAGATCTCTCAGCTCGATCTCTCCCGGGAATCTACCTTCTTTCAATTTAGAGAACACCTGCATCAGAAGCATCAGATTGTACTAGTTACTGCGACTGAACTTAGCACATCTAAAAAAACATTGATAGATGAGTTAATACTACTAACTAACCAGTTGCCCGTTGCATAGAACTTCAAAAGCCCCTGAGCTTTGAAGGTAAGACTGCAGAAAGTTTCCGATAAGCCAAGTGGAAGCCATGGATCCAAACCTATTGGCCCTCAAGGAGTTGAACCAAGCAGGTGGGTGCGCAATACCAATCATGGGAAAGATACGATCACCCGCGACTATCATCCCGATAACACCCATCTGAGCAACAGGCACAACCTTGGCTAGAAGACGCTTTGGTGCTGGTGGTGGGTAGTTTGCGAGAACCACATCTAAACCGGGGAAAGCCGTCTCTAACATCTTCTTCATGGTCACTGCAGTTCCCCTTCAAATAAAAAAATAGAAAGAGAGAGAGAGAGAACAAGCTTAGTAAACACCAGTATCATTGTTAAAAAAAAAGCTAGACTGTTGCCTAATGCGGATAAGTTCAAAAGGTACCAACATGTCAATCATATCGTTTAGCATTTGACATATATAATTAACAAAATCAGGGCTTTCTAAGTTCTGTAACAAACATCTAAAGAATTTAAAAAGCAATGAACTCACATATAAAAAAGGTAAATGACTTATTTATTGAAAGCTGTTGCGTAAAGAGGTTCTCTGACTACGCTAGAATAATACTATATAAGAGCAAAGCTAAATTGCAAGAAGCAAAAACCACTAAGACAGAAAAAGGATAAAATCAAATCAAAGTTACTTGAAAGAACAGGAGACGCAGAAGTTGATCTCCACGGTGTTTCCATATCCAACTGCTCCTAACCCACTTGGCTTCTGCAAAAGAGGCGATAACTGAGAGACTGAGAGACTGAGAGATAACAATAAAAAAAAAAAAAAACAACAGCTGAAGGGAATACAAAAAAAAAAAGAGATTTTCACCTGCGAAGGAAAATCTAGGGTTCCAGGAACGACCACAGGCGGACGCTGCTGGTGAGGGATGTGCGGTGGCTGATTGGGACGGTGACTCGGAGGTTTCGGAGGCGGAGGAGTGAAAAGGCTGAAGAGATCCGAACAGAACAAGAAAATCGGTAAACCTATCAGGATCAACTGTGATCTGTCCATGGCGAATTTAAATCTCCGATGAGTCGGTAAGTCTACAATCCCGATCGAAGAAGAACGAGACAAATATATATACGCCTTGTTTGGTTGCTAGAATATCACTATCTATTTTCTAACGCCTTCGTTATATACAAATTTGCTCAACCGCCCCCTATATTTACTATATTTATGCACATTTACACTCTTATTAGACTTTGGATTAGGTTTAACTGTTTAAGCATTTGCATCTTAATCAAAAATCCAAAAACCAATTTCCACAGAAAAAGCCCCAGTGTATACCCACTCTAAATTGTAATATTATTTCAATCTAATCTGAATTCTAACTATGTCCAAAAATGAAATAAAAAGTTAAGAAAACTTAGAAAATGTTATGAACCAGATTGTAGATGGCTCATAACCAAGAGATTATGATTTGTAATCTTTTCATTTATCTATGACGGTGTAATCTCTTATATAAGGAACCTCTATGTTATGAATAAAGATAGACGTTTCCATTATTTTTATAACACGTTATCAGCACGATAGCCTCTAGCCCTAAGCCCCACGAAATATTTTTCAACTCAGCCGAAAATCATCAAACCCTAAACGAAATTGAATCTGCCTCGGAACTTCAAAGAGACCGTTTTCCCAAACAATGAGGACCCAGAAAACGACCAAGATATCAAATCGAAGCCCTTGCCGAGACGAATCAGTCAGTGCAAACCGCTTGTCGATCTGACCACCGACGCGCCCTCACGCACATATACAGTGCGCGCCGATTTGCTTTGGAAACCAAATCCGATTCCAACAAGGATTTTCTAACCGAACTCAACTCCTGTGCAAGTCTAATATCAACAAGGCGTTCAAGCCGAGAGGAGTTGCTTCCCGTGTGATCAAACTCTCTTTTCCATTCAGATCAAAAGGAGTTCATAGCTCGTTCGCGACAGACGATCAAGGCGTTCCCGATCAGACGTTCGCGACCCGATAGAAGCGACTCGATCCATTCCAACTTGCGTCTCCGATCAGCCTCAATCTGTTCGTGCTTCCGTTCGCGACAACATCAGCTCGCGACTCGATCAGCACATTGGACCGCTCGCGTTCCGTTCCCGATCAGCTCGCGGTTCATCTCTTTGGTGGTCCGATTCAACAATCATCTAAGGTTAAAAGGTAATTCAAAACCTAAGTACCCATAATCGAACATGGATTGATTGATAAAGAATGAAACCCTAAAACCCTAATCTTTATGAATCAAAACCATAGGGTAATAGATCAAAAATCCTAATTGAGTAAATCGAAGCTCTAAAAGTTTGATACCCCAAACCCTAAATCATGTTCCTACATGATTAAAACCCCAAATCGGTTTTTACAAGTTAAAATCCGATAAACCCTAACCCTATATCTATAAACCCTAAATAATATAAGTATCAGAATTAATTATACTATAATTATCAAATCACATATTAAAAC
>NC_027756.1:41629926-41630209 GCF_000695525.1 Brassica oleracea var. oleracea | reverse complement strand
GTATGCTAGGTTGATAGATTCATGATAAAATCTAATGTCTTGAGGTTTAAGATTGTATGTTAAGTTCGATTAAATTGATTGATTTGATTATATGTTTTTGAGGTTTGATAAATTCAGATATTAAATAAATTATTTACACATGGTTTATGCTAAATACCAATCAGCCTTGAAACTGATTCATTAAAATTCATGCTTGAAATTTATATTCTAGTATTGCTAAAATCAATTTTGAAACTGATTGAGTGATTAATAAATCTTTTTACTAGTCTTGCTAAAATCCATT
>NC_027756.1:41629137-41629739 GCF_000695525.1 Brassica oleracea var. oleracea | reverse complement strand
CCGAATTGATTGTTTTTAAGAGTAATGCCTCATGAAAATTATACCTAAATATTGAGTGATATATGATTTGAGATGTCGAAAATCAACCTGAATTTTGCTGCCCTAAATTTCTCTGGAGATAATTATTTACGGTGATGGATACAAAGATTATCTTAAAGCCAAAAAAGACTTGGTGAATGTATCATAGAAGGCAATAATGCCAAATGAGAAAGATTGATACATGGCAATATTAATTATTCGCCATCATCTTATTGAGAGTCTCAAAGATCAGAATTTGACAATTGAGAATCCTCTAGACCTTTGGACAGAATTCAAATCGAGATATGATCACCAAAGAAAGGTGTTATTACCAAAAGCTATGGAGGAATCTCAGAATCCAGGACTACAAGTCCGTGGATGAGTCTATTGCTAGCTAATAAGAAACAATGAATTGAGACCTCCTGGATCAACCTCATTACCTGAAGCCAATAAAGCCGCAAAGGAAAAGAAAGAATCAAAGAATATAACCACGTCCAGGATGATAGACCACACGGCCATGGCCGTGGAGGGTAGAAAGGACGTGGCCATGGCCACTATTATACATTTGGCCGTGGGAACCACTA
>NC_027756.1:41627570-41629076 GCF_000695525.1 Brassica oleracea var. oleracea | reverse complement strand
GTGCCATAGATGTGGAATGGGGAACCATTGGGCTAAGATATGTAGGACTCCCAAACATATTTGTGACCTCTATCAAGAGAGTCTGAAAGGGAAGAATCCTGAAGCCCACTTGGTATATAAAGATGATAAAGATGATTTTTGATCATGAAAGAGATGATCCTACGGAATATGTAACTTCTGATTGCCTAAAAGAATAATGTTGATTTCGACTTATGTGTTTGTTTGGTTTTTATACTTGCTTTGTTTTATCATTTTGAATTTATTTTATTGCTTTGTTGCTCTGAATTTAATAAAAGGAATGAATGATTTTTCAAATATATAAGTTTATAAGAAATATAGTTGTGGGTATAGCCATTCGCATGATAGGCTACGGCCAGACTAAAGAGATCTAACGATTTATATTCACTCATAGAAGCCCATTGAGTTTAAAAGATATAAAAGTGGTTTCCATATTGAAACAAAGGGCAAAGGAAATAAAAAGTTCCTTTTAGATATATAAAATTCGCCCAAGACCATAGAAAAATGGTCGAGACTATACATGCATTCTCTACTGGTTTTTACTATGTCAAGATCAGGATGATAGAGGCTAAATGCCTGCGAAAAATATTCACTTTATGGCATAACCGGATTGGCCATCCTGGTTCAAACATAATGCGAAATTGATATACAAATGGTCACACATTGAAAGGAAGAAAGAGTTACCCCAAAGAATCTCACGTGTGTAGCATGTACACAAGGGAAACTCATTGATAGGCCATCACCAGTCAAAGAGACTAAGTAAATAATAAACTGGTAAATACATGTCTCAAGCATTTAAACGATTATGGTATGTCCATGGGGGTAAGTATGGACAATTCCGTGATACATGTCCATACCAAGAACGGCTTAGCCGAAATCTTTTATTAAACGCATACAGCAGATTGCTAGACCATTACTTATGAGGTCAAAACTCTCAGTCACAGCTTGAGCCACACGAAATTTACATGCATCTAAGTTAATACGCATCAGGTCATTTAGTGAGCATAGATATTCCCCATCGATTTGATGACGGGTCAAGAGCCAGACATATCCCAACGTAAGACATTTGGATGTGCCGTCTATATACAAATTACTCCACCACAGAGAACTAAGATGGGACCTCAAAGGAGGATGGGGATATATGTTGGCTATGATTCTCCCACGATTATTAAGTACCTTGAGCCAAATATGGGTGATCAGTTTGAGGCCAGGTATATGGATTAGGGGGAGAAAGTAATAAGCTGGTAAAAGAGTAAAAGAGATTACATGGAATCAACCATCATTGTCTTGGAAAGATCCTCGGACTAAAGAATGTGAATTAGACGTCCAAAAGATAATACATTTAGAAAGTTAGCTAATCAAATGCCAGACACATTTGCTGACCCGAAAAAGAATGACTAAGTCATATATAAACCAGCTTGTAAAGCACCAACGAATTTGATGTCCAAGAAGAGACACAGTCAAGTTGCTACAGAGTCTAGACAACGT
>NC_027756.1:41615886-41626471 GCF_000695525.1 Brassica oleracea var. oleracea | reverse complement strand
ATGGTGGTACACGCATATCACAGCAACATCATCCAAGATTTCGTGTGTGTGTATTTGAGGTCGATGACTCAATATGTTCGATCAGATTGTGGCATGGCCGATGGTAAAGAAGAACCAACTATCATGTTCGAGGACGAAGCATATTCTGCCCAAGATCTTCATCACCCACGGATTGCAGAAAATTGGAGAGGTCCAAGGGACTTCAGTAATGTCCAAATCAGGGGGAGTAATGTGTGTTGTACTCTTTTTCCTTCACCATGGTTTTGTCTCAATTGGGTTTTCCTGGTAAGGTTTTAATGAGGCAACATTAAAGCACATTACAAGCTCTAAATGGTTATGGCATCCAATGGGAAGTGTTATGAACCAGATTGTGGATGTCTCATAACCAAGAAATTATGATTTGTAATTTTTTCATTTATCTATGACGGTGTAATCTCTTATATAAGAAATCTCTATGTTATGAATAAATATAGATTTTTCTGTTATTTTTATAACAGAAAACTAAGTTTAAAATATATCTAAAGATTTTTAATACCAAAACTCCTCAATTATTGATTCAATGTATAAGTTTTAGAAGTATTGTTGGTTTATTTTGGTCAAATGTTGTTGTTAGTTATTGGTGGTATTAGATTCATACTTTATTGGTGTCGTTGGTGTCATTTGGTCACATTGTCGCGTAATTGGAATCATTTGTTTTCATTCTCGCAAAAGGAGGCTCGGGAACGGATCAGAGGACAGGAGCAATAGCTCTAAAAGACCAAAAAGAAAGACCAAGGATCTTACACGTAACATTGTCTATGGTGATCCCACTTTTTCAACAAAGAAGAATGTCACCATAATCTCGAGACCAAAATCTGAAACATTTTGCCCATGACTTTCATCCAACGACACATCAGATCAGCCTATGTTTTCTTTACGTGATGATTATAAAAAAGGGGAGATAAGAGACCACGTAATGGGTAGGAGGAGAGCTCGGCAGAGCACGAATATTACTTACAAAGACCACTATATTTCCATTACCATATCATTGAATCCTCACACGCACATGACGATCACTCATATTTAAAATTTCAACATAAACATGAAGCTTATAAAAAGGCAAAAGAAGAGTAACATGATATGACCTTAACCAAACTACAGGGGAGGATGTAGAACAAAATTTTACTGGGGGCAAATCATATGTAAATACACATAAAGCTAAAACATGATTTTCAATAAACGTAAATAACAAAATTTTGGGCAAGTTACAATGAATTTAATAATTTTATAGGAGGCAAGTGCCACCTTCTTGGGCTTAGTAGAACCGTCACTGAACCGAAGTAATTTGAAAAATTTAGAACATCAGCAGCGGTTACAGATAAGTGGATTTCTCAAAAATTAATAAAATACTAGTAATTAATTATACAATTAAATTTTACTTCTTTTTAGCATGTACACCACTAAGATATTGTCATATGTTACAAAGTTTTTTATCATTATTTGTTGAGTACCTCAGCAACGAATCGATTCTGAAAAAATATGTGTCTCTCCCCTACCTTTTTAGTTTTTTATATTAAATTAATAATGGCAAGGTACCCTTTGAGGTACTCCCATTGCGGGTGCCGTGAGGTTCGTCATCTCTTTCTCACGACAAGTTGAAGATTTTTAAAACACTTAAAGAGACTTTGAGTCATAAGCTTAAACTACATGATGTTTTAAGCAAATGTCTTGTTGTTTTATTAAGAAATCATGTGGATTACAAAATAATCAAAACACAGTGTTTTGTTTAAACGGTACAATTAACAAAAGGGTTGTTACATTAAGATAAGTGGTTTGAAAGAATTTATACACTGAATCGAAAATTGAGGGGCTTCTACCTAAATGAAACATAATTTAGGGGTTTTAACATTAAAAATCATATATCTAAAGATTCAAATTATTACATTTTTATAACTACTTTAAATTTAAAAATAAATATTTTAAATACCTAATTTCATATTTATTTTGATCGAAATTTTAAATATCAAATCTCAAATATTTTGTTTTTGAAAAAATATTGGTTTTATTTAGATAAAAAAAAAGGCTTTTGTACAAACCAAAACTGAGATCTAGTTTATGTAAAGTTTAGAATGAAAAAAACAGAATTTTATTCTCTAGTCTCAAACCAAACAAAATGAAAATTTTCCCTCCTCGTCCTTGCGGTGAAATCTCAAATATTACTTAACAAACTCGAAATGAAATCAAATCTAGAAAAGATCCAAATTTGAAATATTATTAGTTAAACTAGCCACAACACATAAAAATTGAGTGCTCTACAAGTCTAAAGTCTAAACCCAAAAATTCTAAAACAAATACAAGATGAAGCACTTACCTAAAGCAGCTTTGTACGTTGTTTATGAAACTAGGCCCAAACTTTTTAAAGTGACAATTTAATACACAAATGTTTCAATTTACAATTTTATCTCGATTCGGCTGTAAAGCTAAAAGGAAAAAAGTGACAGAGGCTGTTACACAAAAGCGGCACCGGCCGACATGAACTTCTCCGGGGAATAAACTTGTCAAAGCGCGTGCAATGCACAGCATATCCACTGTTGTCTTCTACTCTCACTCAACATATAAAGTTAAAGGAAAAAGAAGAAGAAGCTGAATATATATTTCTTTTTGACTAGCATAAGTTAGTTTCAAATCGTAGATCCCGCTCTGTTTGGTTCACACTTTTTGTCACTCCCCAAAACTCAAACCGAACAAAAAAGCAAACAGAAAAGTTCATTTCTTTATACGTTACAATCCGTTTAGTTTTGAGAACACTGACACAATAGGCATAGAAACCATGAAGATGAAGTCATCGTCTTCTTCACTCTCATTCGGCTTAAAGACTCATTCTTTCGGCTGTATCTCTCTGTTTCTTCAGAAACTTCTCTGTTCTGGTGCCATTTCTACATACCCGTCTGATCAAATCACTGAACCGTGTTTCGGGCCTCCTGATTTTACGTCTGAACCAGCTAGAGTCAGAGGAGGTGAGCCAGGAGCTGTGGCGAGGCTCATGGGTTTGGAGTCGCTTCCCGTAACTGACAAAACCAGAGTCGTCTCAAGGAGCCGTTGGGTGAATTCTGGTGAGAATGTGAAGAGGGATGACGATGAGATTCAAGGAAAGCATAGAAGAGTAAAGTCCACTCTGGAGTATGTTGAGCTCGAAGACGACAACTTCTTCATTCTCAGCTTCGAGAAGGCTAGAAATGATAAGGCTTTTGGAGAGCTGAAGCAGCTGGGAACAAGAAAATACAAGAAGAGACGAGAAAGTAGAGAGCATCAAACACATATAGAGGATAAGGAGAACGACATCAACGCCATGAACGTTTCACCAGGACGCGAGAGACCTGAGACTGGAGAACTGAAGCAGCGTATAAAGGAGAAACGTAAGAACATGAGAAAAAGAAGAGAAATTCAGTTGAGACAGAACATCAAGAACTACGGTCATTGGTCCAGAGATGAAGATTTAGTAAACTGTGAAGTGAAATCAATTATGGAGGAAGAAGAGTGTAGAAGCTGCGATGATTCGAGCCCTGTTTCGGTTCTTGATTATGATCGAGTAACTCCGGAACCAGGTATTCAAAATTGAGTCAGGTTTTTGTGTTCTTTTCTTGTTTTGAAAGTATATTTTGTTCACTTGTAACAGAGAACACTTCCAGAAGACGGTTATCTTCTCAACTCGAATCTAGTAAGAGCAATGAACCAGTTCAAGAAGATCACACATCAAGAGAGTCTGAAACCAGAGTCCATGGCTACCAAGAGATGTGGCACATGATTTGCAGACTCACTGTAACTGAGCTTGAAGAGTCAAACTCGGTTTACAGAAAAGCTTCAAAGCTTGGAGATTTGGAAGGACGCATAAGCGAAGACATAGCCCAAAACATCTTAGATCAACTCTTAGAAGAAACAATTACAACACTTTCTCTAACTTCACAAGTGTAAATATATTTTCCGTCTTCCAATAACAACATTACTACTTCTACTTAAAACACATTTTCAACTCTTTGGAGTCCTTTGCTTAGTTCATGTTTAGTTTCATCAAACACAGCTCTCAGTAAACATAATTATAAAAGGAAATTGATTAAATATGAAAAGAATCAAGGAAGTGAGGTGAGTTAAGGTTTCTTTTTGGTTTTAGAAACCTTAATCACCTCTGTTTTTTTATATGGAGACAAGAGAGAGAGACAAACAAACTCTCTTTTGCCCCCAAAGAAACTTTTTTATTCTTATTCTAGAGAAAGAAAGAAACATTTAAAACAACAAATGTAATAAGATTAGCAACGACCTCAGAAATTTGTTTAGACGTCTCTTTTTTCTTCTTCTGCTTCTTTGTTAATGATGTTTCAAAACTTTTTGATTCAAGCAACGGTTTGTTCTGTCTCCATGTATGATTGCTCCATCCAAACCGGAGCCACCCTTGGCTCCTGTGGCTCTTTCACCAGCGGCTCCACCCACGAGACATCTGGTTCCTCCAGCTCCGTGGGGGTTCTTGATTCCATGCTACCAGCTCTGAGACGGAAAGAAGTGGAGTTCCTGAGTTCTTGCAGCTCGTCTCCGTTCACGCTCCAGTCAAGCTTTCCGTCCAGTGAGCCCCAATCATCCAGACAAGCAGTAGTCATGGCGGGACGGTGTTGATTCAGTTCATTGCTGCGTTCTATGAAGCTCTGGCTTCTCTGATTAGCAAATGCAGCCGCTCTCGAAGCCAAGGAATCCATTGAGAACTGATAGTTAGCTCCCACAGGGGACGACGAGAGGCTGCTGGCCCCGAACATGTCGCTTAGGCTATGAACCGGGCTGATTCCTCCACTCGAAAGCCTGTTCATGCCGTTTCCAGAGAAGGGAGGTGAAGCAGCTGTGTTATTGTTCCATCTACCTGGAGAAGCAAGGCTTTGATGAATCTCCTCAGAGAAGTTGATTTCTCTGGCGTTCAACGCGGACTTGAGCCTGCTCCCTGGGAGATGCAGTGTCGGAGGGGTAGCGCTAGGCCAGTTCATCCAAGGCTTTCCGCTACCAATAGGAGAAGGTACACCGTTAGGACTCAGAGGAGGTGTGGTTAGCACTCCGCCGTTAGGACTCAACGGAGGAAGCGGACTTATCGGTCCCATGTCAAAAGCAGCAGAGTTGCAAGACGAGAAGGACGACCTCGGAGAAGGAACACCCGATCCAGTCGAAGTGTACAAGGGACGTAGCTCATCAGGTTTGTGCGCAAAGAAGCAAACTCTCCTCGAGCAATTCGTCTCGTCCTTGCAGAGACGGGTACGGTACTGAGCAGGGTGAAGCCAGCACTCGAAGATACCGTGAGCGTACTCGCAAGAATCCCCTCTGGAGCAAGAGCCTTTGCGGAACTCGGGACAAGGGACGCAGCTGTAGTGATACTTTCTCGGATCGCGTCTCCTCGCGTTCTCGCCTGGGTGAACGAAGGGACACTCGGTCCAGTCGTGAGAGTATGCTCTGGAACACGGTTTGATTTTGAATGCGTACATACGGAACTCATCTGTTCCGTAGATACCGTTCTTGATATCAGGAAGCGTCGGATCAATAGGGTACTCCTTCCTCGGAGGCGAAAGAGACACTTCAACCTCAACCTCAGCCTCAACCTCTTCTTCTTGAACATCAGCTTCATTTCCTTTCAACAACCTCTCCAAAACCTTCTTCCTCCCGCTAAAAACCGGACTCAAGCACGGGGACACCATCACATCCACAGGCTTGTTACCATCTGCATCACGAGATTCCGGATCCGCAGAAGCGCTCAGGAGAAGAGTAACGACCTCGAGGCTATTCCCAGACAAGCCGGAGACAGCGCAGTGAAGCGCTGTTGCACCATCAGAGCCGCAAGAGCGGTTCACATCCACAAGACCGGTGCTGATTATGAAATCAACGATCTCTTTGCTTCCAAACAAGGCAGCGATCATAAGAGGCGTCCTCTCTTCAAAACACATCTTCTTTGATCCTAACCTCCTCCCATACCACAAACCGGACCGATCAATGGTAGAGAGACCCTCTTCTTCGATTAGAGACTTAAAGCCGGAGAGATCATTGCAGGCTGCTGATTCGAGCAGAAGGGTGAATTTGAGGTGAGACAGCTCGTCATCTCCCATGGCAATAATGAATTATCTTTCCCGCTCGATTGATCTCTCACTGCAAAAAATGAAGGAACTTATTGAGATCCACGATGAATCTTTGCTTGTGAATGAAGGTATACATAAGCATATACATGAAAAACAGAAAGTTTACAACTGCAGAAACGATTACACTAAACCTTAAAGAGAGAGGATAGAAGGAAAAGAGTTTGTTAGTTAAGAGAGAGATACAAAAGTTCGCAAACTTTAAACCCAAAAATAAACACTAACAGATCCATAATTAACCATTTTTGCAACATCGGAAACTAAAACCCTTTTGTTAACTCGTTTTACCGAATCAATAAATCAGTTTAAAAACAAACAACTTGAGAAACCGATTAAACAAACAAACATGTGTACGGACAAAACAACGAACTATGCAAGGAACACACAAGTTTACAGCTTCATCGTTATTCTCTGATTAATCGAAGACACAAAGAGAAAACCTTTTTTTTACCTCTGAGAAAAATCTGATCGCAGAGAAAAAAGAAGCTTTCTCGTTTCTCGACCACCACCACTACCAAAACCGCTCTTCACTTCCTTTAAACTAACCCCAATTTATTGAAAAACAATTCCAAGTTTTTTCCTTTAATTAATTTTTTAATCCTTGTCACTTTCTTCTTAAGGTCAACATAATAGAAAGAAAAATAAGAAGAAGCTTACACTATGTTAATAAAATAATATTAAAACGACCACCATCTCCATCTTTCTTCTTCTCCCTGTCTTTTCCGTTTTATTTCTTAGTACTTTATTTATTTCATTTCTCAATTAAAAAAAAAAGACCACATTCGATGGTTTTTTTTCTCTGTCTGAAGGAAGAGAAGGTGTACGTAATACTTGAAGCAGAGAATCCTAGCTCATCGGTGTCACGCTTCACGCGTTTCTCCTGTGTTTTGGTGGGATGACGTGGAAACCATGCATCGTCAGCATGTTTTTAAAATGATCTACTTACTTTTTTTCCTCCATTCACGAGCTAAAGCTAAAACGACCGCCTGTGCAATAAAGTAACACGACACTTTCTTTTTTAATTGGCTTGTCACCGCCCTTAATACACGTAACACACAGAATCGGAACCGTCTCGAATGGGTCGATGGCAACTTTTTTTTTTGTCGTAGCCTGATTGAGTTCTTTATAAAATTATCAATAAAGTTTTAGATAATTGAGGTAATTATTATTTTTTATCAGAGAAAATGACAAGGATAGCACTAAAAATTTTTTTGTCACAAATATATCATTTAAAAATAAAAATGACCAAAATAACACTTAATATTTTATCAAAAGAGATAAATATACACTTATACTCCAATGGTAAATTAATTTAGACATTAGAATTTAAAGTTAAGAGGTGGGATTTATGATTTAGGGTTTATGATTTAGAGTTTACGGTTTAGGGTTTAGAGTTGGGAATGAGGTTTTGGGGATAAGATTTCAAATTTTGAAAAATAAAAAAATTTAAATTTTTCAGAAAATAAAATACTATTTTGGTCATTTTAGTTTTTGAAGGCTATTTTTGTGATATAAACTTAAAAATGTGTTATTTTGGAGATTTGACCATTTTGTTATTTTAAGTCCGATAAAGTGGAGATATTGACCTATATGTTCAGTTTTTCTCGGTCGATAAATCCAACAAAAAGAGGATTAGGTATTACATTTATTCCTAAATCACTAAAATATTGTAATATTTAATTTCGGTAATGTCTAAAAATCGAACAAACCTGACCAAACTTTGTATGTTCTGTCTCTGTGCTCGCATTACTTTAATAATGTTTTTATTGAGCTGATTAAAAGATAGTGGTACGTGATCCATGACAATGTTGTACAAATATATATTAATATGTATATATTAAGATATCAGTATTGGTACATCGAAACTATATTAAATTATTTTTGTTGAACGACTGTTTTGTATTGCAATCTGACCAAATGCAAATGCGTGAACCAAACCCATCAATGCTTTTGCAGTGGCATTAACGAAGCTGCTCCACTGGGTATGTGCAGCATCTCCATCCCGCAGTCTGAACTAGATCAGTCCAAGGTCGGACTGATCAGACGGGATAGACATACATGTTGGACACTACATCTGGATAGTACTGGCCAGGTTAAGACGATACTGTATGTCCGAACATAGCAGTTGAGATTGTCGGACTAATCTGGACGGATTCAGACAAGGCAGCTGGACTTGTCATCCGAGATCAGTTAGTCAATGTGTGGACTGACTGGTATACGTTCTAACGGAAACAGATACTGAGCTGAACATGAACTGATTAGCCAAGGAAAATGACTGGAACGGTTACTAAGCAGTTTCGGAACAGTTACTAGGGTGGTTACCGAGCAGTTGCTGGACGGTTCCTAAGTGATTACTGGAAGGTGTAACCGACTGGGACAATTTATGGACTTAGAACTGTCGAGCAGTTACAGAGTGGTTAATTAACTGTCGGGAAGTTAAGTTAAACCGTCCGAGAGCAGTTACTGATGAGATTGAGCGCATGAGCAGTTGGGTAAAACGGTTATGGGCGGTTAAGGCCGAGAATTAACCGCCCAAACACCTTTTAATGAAAATCCCGCAGATCAGAAAGGGGATCTCTTCCTACACGGTTCTGGAAGGAGAGCAGAAGAGAGAAAAACATAGAAAGAAACTGAGACATGTTGATTCTGATCGGAAAGATAGAGAGAGTGGGCCGGAAAGCGGATCGGGGTCTCAGTTACTGGCCGCAGGTCTATCTGGTGCACTGCGACTCCATCTGATCCGACTCCTTCTGATCCGAACGCGATCGGATCGCGACTGGGATACCGAGAGACAATGATATTGGATCGAAGGGATGGAGCATGGGTACTGATAATAGATCGGCATATTGTATCTGATCAGGTACAGAACGGGAAGGGAACATAACGAATCTGTGTTCTGCGTGAGTTCTTGTGATTTCAAATCGTCCTTCATACCGCGGGCCTGATGATGCGGATCTTCCTTGATGGATGACGAGTCCGGAGGAGGCTGGCTCGGCTGTTTCCGTAGATGGCTTGATGGTTTCTGATGGAAGGCGTCTGTACTGATGATGCGGATCAGACGGCAAGAATTATCTAGGGCGGTTAACGGATGTATAGTGCTGGAACGTGATATTGGGGGTTAGTGATATCTTGCATATTTCAATTGTTTTATCCATTCACCCATGTGCATTTTGATCATATAGACTAGGATTTAGCCATGTTTATGTTGCATTTTGCATACATGAGTCTTTATCAGGTATTGGAGTACCACATGGAGTTCTTGGAGACATTTGGGTGCATTTGGAACTCAAAAGAGGTGATAAAGGTGATCATTGGACGAGCAGTGCATGGGAGTGACCTCACCGGAGCGACGGCACGAAGTCGCTGTGACACCCCTTCAGAGCGACTTGGCCAGAGCGACACCCCGATGTCGCTCGCGTTTTCATCGCTCGGAGGCACGAGAGCGACCTTACAGCGACGTTCCGCAGCGACACCATAAGGTCGCTCCAGCTGGGAGGGACGTGACCGGAGCGACACAGCCAGGTAGCTCGCGAAGAGCGACCCGGAGCGACGTCTCGCAGCGACCCCTCCAGGTCGCTCCCGAAGCCTGGAGCGACCTCTCGGAGCGACTACTGGAGGTCGTTGCGCGCCTTTTGTTTGCTCGACTTCATGTTTACTCAAGGGCCTTTTGGTCATTTCATTATGCACGTTTTTACTTTCTAAACCTAAGTTTAAGTATCTTTTGTAAGCCAGGAGAGGCAGATGATCTGGATCTTAAGAAAAACCACCAAAAACCTCTTGGAAAGTTCATCTCTTTGATTCAATCGATTTTTTGTTATCGCAATCCTGTTGTTTTCATATCGATTATTTGTATTCCTCTACATGATTAATCTGAAATCCAATATGGGTTTAAGAGGAATCATGGAGATTAGTGAGTAATCACCTTTTGAATTCATGGGTTAGGGAGATTAAGGGTGATTAGGTTAGAGCTAAGATGTTTTAGTGTAGATCATTCTTAATCCTTGCTAGTAGAGTATTCATAATGCTTCTTCTGAGTTAGCTACTCAAAAGTTGACCTTTAGGCATTTCCCACCGAAAATGTGTTTGATGAAATGTCTGAGACAACTCTTCTAAGCTTTTAGCATATTTTACCGAAGACATTTGTTGTTAGAAGTGCTAAGATAGCCTTTAGACTTGCTAGGAATGATTGCTTTTATATTGTTCAACCAAAGACATTTGTTGTTTGAAATGTGTTAGTAAATGAACATTCATCTAGACATAGAGTCTGTTTAGAATTGTGTCTAACTTAAGGTTGATAGTTTGATTGTTTGTTTTGCCATCCTTAGTTAGAAACTTGATCACCCGAGGTCTAATTCCTATGCCCATGAGTTCTCTTTTCCCTTAGTTAAGAAAGTCGTTTCATTTATCGTTTTTATTATTCTGCAACTGCATTAGCATTAATCGTTAGTTTA
>NC_027756.1:41615429-41615785 GCF_000695525.1 Brassica oleracea var. oleracea | reverse complement strand
TTAGGAGCCTTGAAAACTCCTAACATCAAATTGGCGCCGTTGCCAAATTCTGAGTAGATTTGTACTTTGAGATTTAGTCAGTTGCTTGAGACTAAGTTATTTTTATTTTTTTTTGTTACTGATTCTCCTTCTTCACCTCCCTTTAATTTACAGGTGTATGAACTTGAGGAGCAGGGGTCCATCAAACCTAGTTCCAAGAGCCGCAGACATCAGAGCTTTAGAGAGAGAGTGTGCTAGAAAGAGAAGAGAAAAAGAGCAACAAGCTCACTTGCAGAGATTGGATACTGACATGGGAAACATACCTCAAAATGATGCGGACGCCAATGGAGCTAACAACGTTCCACAAAACCAATAGT
>NC_027756.1:41613518-41614361 GCF_000695525.1 Brassica oleracea var. oleracea | reverse complement strand
CATGAAAGCTATCACCCTCAGGAGTGGTAAGGAGTTACCTCAGAGAGCTCTCACAAAGGATGCTGAGAAACAAGGTGAGGGGTTGCCATCAACATAGATGATGAAGTGGTGATTGTTGATGAGAAAATCAATGATGAAATCTTGGAGAAGATTGTGGAAGCCAAAGGGAAAAGAAAGGGTGGGGGAGAGAAGAAAACAGTGAAAGATGGTGAAGTTGTTGCTCCAGCAAGTGAGAATTCTTTTGTTCCTCCTCCCTGTGAACCCAAACTTCCATTCCTTGGTAGATTCAAGAGGCAGCTGCTAGAGAAGTACAAAGCTCTATTTGAGAAGCAAATTAGTGAAGCCCAAGTCACAATGTCCATCATTGATGCTTTCATGCTAATTCCTCAATATAGCAAGTTCCTGAAAGATGTTGTAGCTGCAAAGAAGAAGGAGATGGAGGGCATGATGATTCTCACTCATGAGTGCAGTGCCATCATCCAGAGGCTTGTTGTTCCAAAGAAGCTAGAAGATCCAGGATGCTTCACATTACCTTGTGCTCTTGGACCTATGGTATTTGATAGATGTCTCTGCGATTTGGGAGCTAGTGTCAGCTTGATGCCTTTATCTGTTGCTAAGAAGCTTGGTTTCACTCAGTACAAGAAGTGTAGACTGTCTCTGGTATTAGCTGATCGTTCAGTGAAGTACCTTGTGGGCATCTTGGAGGACCTCCCCGTTATGGTTAGAAAATATGAGATCCCTACAGACTTTGTGGTGCTTGAGATGGGTGAGGAAGCTGCAGATCCTTTAATCCTTGGAAGGCCTTTCTTAGCTACAGCAGGAGCAATTGTTAATGTGAAAGAG
>NC_027756.1:41612744-41613480 GCF_000695525.1 Brassica oleracea var. oleracea | reverse complement strand
TTGACATCAAGGAGGTAATGAAGAAATCAACAGTTCAAGGGCAAGTTTTCTACATTGAAGAGATGGATGCCCTTGCTGATGAGCTGCTTGAAGAGTTGTCACTGGAAGACCCTCTACAACATGCTTTGACAATAGAGAGAGAAGCTGAAGTGATTGAGAACCTGGAGAGTGCTGCCTATGGGATGATGCTGGATTCACACAGAGGGTTTGTCAGTAAGGATAAGTACGAGGAGCTTCCACAAGTGCTTCATCAAGAAGCCTCCGTCACTCGACAAGAGGACACCCAACAAGATGACTGGAGCGAGCTTAAGGCGCCTAAAGTGGAGCTTAAACCTCTCCCCCATGGTGTAAGGTATGCATTCCTTGGTCCTAATGAAACTTATCCTGTCATTGTGAGTAGTGAACTTACTGAAACTGAGCTATCTGAACTTTTGAAAACACTTAAAAGATGTAGAAAAGCAATAGGTTACTCACTTGATGACATCAAATGAATATCACCCTCTTTGTGCATGCATAGGATACATCTTGAGGATGAATCAATGACTTTTGTCGAGCATCAAAGAAGGTTAAATCCTAACCTGAAGGATGTTGTAAAGAAAGAGATTCTTAAACTCTTAGATGCTGGTGTTATTTACCCTATTTCAGATTCTAAATGGGTATCTCCTATGCATGTTGTACCAAAGAAAGGTGGTATCACTGTGATTAAAAATGGCAAGGATGAATTGATACCAACAAG
>NC_027756.1:41606999-41612424 GCF_000695525.1 Brassica oleracea var. oleracea | reverse complement strand
GGATCTTCGTTTTCTGCTTGTTTGTCAAATTTGTGCAGGGTCCTACAGAGCTGTGAAGACACAAACCTTGTGCTGAATTGGGAGAAGTGTCACTTCATGGTTAAGGAAGAGATTGTGCTGGGACACAATATTTCATAGAAGGGGATTGAGGTGGATAAGGCCAAAATCGATGTTATGGTAGGGTTGCCCCCACCAAGAACAGTGAAAGGCATCCGAAGTTTTCTTGGTCATGATGGGTTCTACAGAAGATTCATCAAGGACTTCTCCATGATCACTAGACCATTGACCAGACTGCTGTGCAAGGAAGCCACTTTCAGCTTTGATATGGAATGTCTACAAGCCTTCAATAAGCTGAAAGGTGAACTCACCAGTGCTCCGATTGTCCAGCCACCTGATTGGGATCTCCCCTTTGAGATCATGTGTGATGCTAGTGACTATGCTATGGGAGCTGTTTTGGGGCAGAAGAAAGATGGCAAGACCCATGTGATCTACTACGCGAGCCAAACCCTTAATGATGCTCAGATGAGGTATGCCACAAAAGAGAAAGAGATGCTAACCATTGTCTTCGCCTTTGAGAAATTCAGAAGCTACTTGGTGGGATATAAAGTGATTGTCTACACAGATCATGCTGCTTTGAGACACCTTTTGGCCAAGAAGGATGCCAAACCCAGGCTCTTGAGATGGATCCTTCTGCTTCAAGAGTTTGATTTAGAGATCAAGGATAAGCCAGGAGTTGAGAATGGTGTAGCTGATCATTTGTCCAGGCTGAGAGTGGAGCGTGACATTCCTATTGACGAAGGACTTCCAGAGGAGATTGAACCTTGTGGGCTATGCCAAGAAGAAGTTCTACAAGGATGTGAAGAGGTATTACTGGGATGAGCCCTACCTTTACATTCTCTGCAAGGATCAACTTTATAGGAGAGTGGTTGCTAATGAGGAGATTGATGGGATCCTTACACATGGTCATGGATCATCCTATGGAGGCCACTTTGCTACCTTCAAGACTGTTGCAAAGGTGCTACAAGCTGGATTCTGGTGGCCACACATGTTTAAGGATACACAAGACTTTATTTCAAGGTGTGATTCATGCCAAAGGAGAGGGAACATCACCAAAAGGAATGAGATGCCTCAAAATCCAATCCTTGAAGTCGAAGTTTTTGATGTGTGGGGTATTGACTTCATGGGACCATTTCCATCATCCTTTGGCAACAAGTACATCCTTGTAGCTGTCGATTATGTTTCCAAATGGGTGGAAGCTATCGCAAGCCCCACCAACAACGCTAGAGTTGTGACCAAGATGTTCAGGAGCATCATCTTTCCAAGATTTGGAGTTCCAAGGGTTGTGATCAGTGATGGAGGCTCTCATTTCATCAACAAACTGCTTGAGGGACTTCTCAAGAAGAACGGTGTTAAGCACAAGGTGGCAACTCCTTACCACCCTCAAACTTCTAACAGAGAGATCAAGTCCATTTTGGAGAAGATTGTGGGGATTACAAGGAAGGATTGGTCAGTTAAGCTTGATGATGCGCTTTGGGCTTATAGGACAGCTTACAAGACACCTCTGGGGACCACACCTTTCAACCTAATGTACGGGAAAGCTTGTCATCTACCAGTGGAGCTTGAGTACAAGGCACTATGGGCAGTAAAGTTGCTGAACTTTGACAGCAAGAGTGCCAAGGAGAAAAGGCTTTTTAAGCTACACGAACTTGATGAGATAAGAATGGATGCTTTTGAGAACTCAAAGATCTACAAGGAGAAGACTAAAGCTTTCCATGACAAGAATATCCTGAAGAGAGAGTTTAAAGAAGGAGATCAAGTTCTTCTCTTTTCCAGGAAAGCTTAAGTCAAGGTGCTCCGGTCCTTTCAAGGCGGTCTGGTCCTTTCAAGGTCAAAGAGGTCAGGCCATATGGGGCAATAGTTTTGTGGAGTACTGATGGAATAGACTTCACAGTCAATGGGCAAAGGGTTAAGCTCTACATGGCTAATGCACCAGAGGAAGATGCGGTTTCAACTCTACTTTCTGATCCTACCCCGGCCTAATCTAAAAGGAGGCAAAGTCAAGCTAGAGACTTAAAACAAGCTCACTTGGGAGGAAGTCCCATGTATATCCTTGTACATATTGCATTAGTATTTTCATTTTCATCATATTTTCTAAAAAAAAAAAGGGAGAATTGAAGTTCCGCGCAGGTGCTCGATTGATTCGGATTGATCAAAGAATCATGCGTGGGAGCGAGGGCCTGGAGCAAGGATGAAAGGTCGCTCCATATGGGAGCGACGTCACCACAGCGACAGCCCGAGGTCGCTCGTGTTTTTGACGTTTGGGTACGCGAAAAATAGACCGGGAGCGACGTCTTCGGAGCGACAAGGCCAAGTCGCTCACAAATAAGACGACCCAGGAGCGACCTCCTAGAGCGAGCACATGAAGTCGCTCCAGCTGGGAGCGACGTCTTCGGAGCGACACCGCTTGGTCGCTCGAGAAGAACCATTTCGGAGCAACGTCTTTGGAGCGACACCGCTAGGTCGCTCGCGAAGAAACGACCCGGGAGCGACACCCTCAAGTCGCTCCCGAGCCGGTCCAGGTACCAATGGTTAAGAAAACTAAGGGAAAGTCGGATGCTGAGAAGCAAGAAGCGGAGAGACGAGAATCGGCATTGAGAGGGAAATATTTATCCTCAGAACAGACTAGCTCGAGGACTTCTCGGCAGCAAACCTTGGCTGCAAAGAAGACAAAAGAGCAGGAGAGGAAGGCAGTAAAAAGTGTAGCAGTTGCCACAGACGAGGAGTGTGGCGATGAAAGTGCGGATGAGCAGGCTCTTACAAAGAGGGCTAAGATATCAAAAGGGAAGGAGGTTGCCGTTGATAGAGACAGGGCGAAAACTCCATCTGAGGAAGAGCTGTATCATCATTTGCTGAATGGGGTAACTTGGGCTCCAACCAGATTCGCTGACCTTGATTTGCTGAAGGAGGTGGGTCTCGATTCTGATATTGAGGCAATGCTGGAGCACCTGAAGATGCCCAAACTCCTCACCATGGCCTACCCTGTCTACCGGGATGTCTCCTGCCAGTTCTTGTCTTCCCTTGAGGTCACTTACCATGACGCTCCGCACGTGAGGCAAGGATGGGGCAAAATAAAGTTCAAGGTCAATGGGAGAGAGTACAACATGAACTTCAAAGACATTGGGAGAGTCATGGGTTTCCAAGACTTGGCAGACTACTCCCTTCCCAAGTGTGAAAACCTCTCCACTCAGCTTTGGAAGTTAATCACCGGAAACAAGCACTCTACCGGGACTGACAAGAACTCACATATCCGACACCCGTCTGTACGCTACCTCCATAGGATGCTCGTCCATGCATTCTACCAACGGAAGCAAGCTGGTAATGTCACCGAGGAAGACATGCGACTGCTCTGCCCGGCTATCCGCCCCTACGCCCCACCTGGAGCGTTGCCCCATCCAAGCACCGACATCTATGCTACCTTTGGTATGGTCAGCTTCTTCGTGAATCGTCTTGAGCACTACAGAGACTGGGCATGGTACACCACTGATTTGAACCCAAAGGTTAGGATAGGCGGGATGATCACACCACTGCTCCAATTTCTGAATGTTCCCTTGGGAAAGGACGTAGCAGGGCGTAAGTGCTGATATCTTGCATATTTCCATTGTTTTATTCATTCACCCATGTGCATTTTGATCATATAGACTAGGATTTAGCCATGTTTAGGTTGCATTTTGCATACATGAGTCTTTATCAGATATTGGAGTACCACATGGAGTTCTTGGAGACATTTGGGTGCATTTGGAGCTCAAAAGAGGTGATAAAGGTGATCATTGGACGAGCAGTGCATGGGAGCGACCTCACCGGAGCGACACCGTGAAGTCGCTGTGACACCCTTTCAGAGCAACTTGACTGGAGCGACACAGCGAGGTCGCTCGCATCTCCATCACCCGGAGCGACGTGACCGGAGCGACACAGCGAGGTCGCTCGCGTCTCCATCACCCGGAGTGACGTGACCGAAGCGACACAGCGAGGTCGCTCGCGAGGAGCGACCCAGAGCGACGTCTCGCAGCGACCCCTCCAGGTCGCTCCCGAAGCCTGGAGCAACCTCCCGGAGCGATTACTGGAGGTCGCTGCGTGCCTTCTGTTTGCTCGATTTCATTTCTACTCAAGGGCCTTTTGGTCATTTCATTATGCACGTTTTTACTTCTGAAAACCTATGTTTTAAGTACTTTTGGCAGCCACCAGACAGAGGATCTTGGTGCTAAGAAAAAACCTTTGGAAAGTTCATCTCTTGAATCATCTTTGTTCATCTAGTTATTGTAATTCTGTGTTTTACAATTCGTTGTTGTATCCCTCTGTATGATTAATCTGAAATCAAAAATGGGTTTAAGAGGAATCATGAAGAGTAGTGAGTAATCACCATTTGAATTCATGGGGTAAGAAGATTAAGGGTGATTAGGTTAGAGCTAGGATGTTTGAGAGTAGATCATTCCCAAACCTTGCTAGTAGAGTAATCATAATGCATCTTCTGAGTTAGCTTCTCAAAAGTTGATCTTTAGGCATTTCCCACCCAAAAGGTGTTCGATGAAATGCCTGAAACAACTCTTCTAAGCTCTTAGCATATTTTGCCAAAGACATTTGTTGTTAGAAGTGCTAAGATAGCCTTAAACCTATTAGTAATGATTGCTTCCATATTATTCAACCAAAGACATTTGTTGTTTGAAATATGTTAGTAAATGAACACTCATCTAGACATAGAGTTTGTTTAGGATCGTGTCTAGCTTAAGGTTGATAGTTTGATTGTTCGTCTGCCATCCCTAGTTCGAAACTTGATCACCCAAGGTATAATTCCTATGCCCATGAGTTCTCATTTTCCTTAGTTAAGAAAGTCAACTCATTTACCGTTTTTATTATTCTGAAACTGCATTAGTATTAATCATTAGTTTAGAAAACTCTTAAAATCATCGGTTGCACTTAGATTAAGTAAGTACTTGCATTCTCAGTGCTTGAAATCCCTTAGAATTGGTTCGACAATCATTTATACTACAACATTTGTCTTAGGAGCCTTGAAAACTCCTAACATCAAGTGCATCGATGGCACTTACTTGAGGATTGCCACCTATTTCAGTGGGATGTATGGGAAGGACTACGTCTACCACTACTACTTGTAGGGCAAGCCGGTCAAAGTGGTTCTTCCAAACCAGAACCTGACGAGCTTAGAGAGACCTAGAGCTATCAGCTTCAACATATCCCAGGAAACTTTCTTGGAGAACACGGGTCTCTCGGTCCCATTGCTCCACCAAGGAAAAGGAGTGTTCCGACGAGACATTACGAACCTCCTAGGGAAGCATCTGTACCCGTCTATGGACCTCCGCGCTACTACTTCAAGCCACATGATGGGGTTCTTCCTCCTGGTGCGCTTCGTGAC
>NC_027756.1:41603172-41605884 GCF_000695525.1 Brassica oleracea var. oleracea | reverse complement strand
GAGTTCTTGGAGACATTTGGGTGCATTTGGAGCTCAAAAGAGGTGATAAAAGTGATCATTGGACAAGCAGTGCATGAGAGCGACCTCACCGGAGCGACACCGTGAAGTCGCTGTGACACCCCTTCAGAGCGACTTGGTCAGAGCGACACCCCGATGTCGCTCGCGTTTTCCTCGCTCGGAGGCACGAGAACGACCTTACAGCGACGTTCCGCAGCGACACCATAAGGTCGCTCCAGTTGGGAGGGACGTGACCGGAGCGACACAGCCAGGTAGCTCGCGAAGAGCGACCCGGAGCGACGTCTCGCAGCGACCCCTCCAGGTCACTCCCGAAGCCTGGAGCGACCTCTCGAAGCGACTACTGGAGAGCGACCTCTCGGAGCGACCTCTCGGAGCGACTACTGGAGGTCGCTGTGCGTCTTTTGTTTGCTCGACTTCATGTTTACTCAAGGGCCTTTTGGTCATTTCATTATGCACGTTTTTACTTTCTAAACCTAAGTTTAAGTATCTTTTGTAAGCCAGGAGAGGCAGATGATTTGGATCTTAAGAAAAACCACCAAAAACCTCTTGGAAAGTTTATCTCTTTGATTCAATCGATTTTCTGTTATCGCAATCCTGTTGTTTTCATATCGATTATGTGTATTCCTCTACATGATTAATCTGAAATCCAATATGGGTTTAAGAGGAATCATGGAGATTAGTGAATAATCACCTTTTGAATTCATGGGTTAGGGAGATTAAGGGTGAGTAAGTTAGAGCTAAGATGTTTTAGTGTAGATCATTATTAATCCTTGCTAGTAGAGTATTCATAATGCTTCTTCTGAGTTAGCTACTCAAAAGTTGACCTTTAGGCATTTCCCACCCAAAAGGTGTTTGATGAAATGTCTGAGACAATTCTCCTAGGCTTTTAGTATACTTTGCCAAAGACATTTGTTGTTAAAGATGCTGCTAAGATAACCATTAGACTTGTTAGTAATGATTGCTTTCATATTATTCAACCAAAGACATTTGTTGTTTGAAATGTGTTAGTAAATAAACATTCATCTAGACATAGAGTCTGTTTAAAATTGTGTCTAAGCTTAAGGTTGATAGTTTGATTGTTCGTTTTGCCATCCTTAGTTCGAAACTTGATCACCCGAGGTCTAATTCCTATGCCTATGAGTTCTCTTTTCCCTTAGTTAAGAAAGTCGTTTCATTTATCGTTTTTATCATTCTGCAACTGCATTAGCATTAATCGTTAGTTTAGAAAACCTTTTTAAATCATCGGTTGCATTTAGATTAAACAAGTACTTGCACTCTCAGTGCTTGAAATCCTTTAGAATTAGTTCGACAATCTTTTATACTACATCATTTGTTTTAGGAGCCTTGAAAACTCCTAACATCAGTTAGGACTCGGATCGAGTCTCAGCATTCTGTACCGGCTATGGTATAGAGCCGAGTGTTGATGGATCGGTCATGACTGGACCGAGACATGTACTGGATGGAGGCATGGTGTTACTGACTGGTTATGGGGCTGTGGAGCCGAGTATGTACTGACTGTTCCAGGTGTGATCGGGGACTGGTTCTGGGGCGCTAAGCATGGCTAGCGTACTGTCTGTTCTGGATGGTTGGTTGGAGACCAAACCGTCTCTCTTTGTTTACTTGGTTCACGTGGGGATGGTTGGTTGAGTGATTAAGGAACAAGGGGATTCAATTAAGTATCTGATCGACCTGGCTGGATAAGATGGATGGGAAACAGGAAGACAACAAGGAATGAGTGTATGGATGGATTATCAGGTAACAAAGCACCGAGGCAGTAGGGTACATGTTTATTATGCTGCGATTACTAGTAGACTGCTAAGTTGCTGGATTAAACTTAGCGAACCCTGTGTATTGAACTGAGCCTCTTAGAGGAAAGCTGGTTAAAATCCTAAATTAGAGAAAAATCGGGTATCGATCATGTTTGGCCGAGGAAAGCGAACTAGGGTCGTACCAGCGGTAAAGGAAATCGGGTCGGGGCCTTTCAATATACCTCACATAACATAAGAATACTATATTCCTATTTATCACTGTCGGTTGTTTGGATAACCTTTAAAACAAAATCTTAGTCATTACAGTCATCATCGTATAAAATTGTAAAAGAAGCTTATACTATTATTTTAAAGACTAGGGAGAGTTTTTGCATTTTAATCTATTTTTGTCTTTTGCTTAGTAATCTAGCATTCAGTTTTTCAATGCATTTTATCTTCACCATCTGCTCTTGTCTTGTTTACATTTCTTTTCACGTTCTGTCGTTTGATTTGTCTTAATTTTGGCTTGTGTAATAACTTAAACCTGATTATTCTTATTTCATTCTTTATTGATTGATATTTTTATCTCGCTTAGCTCTGTGTTGCCACTAATTTGCTCGAATTATTTTTCATCATCTGCTTCATATTCTTTTCATATTCATTAACTATTGTCTCCATTCTCTTTAAATCCTAAAAATCCTACATGTTATTTTGTTTATTAAATCAAATATTAAATATTGTTGAAACTGTTTATTTATTCTAATAAATCCTTACGATTATAACTAAGATGATATGAATAAAAGACTGGTTATAATTTAGTTTAAATTAAAGTCTAAAGTTGAAGTTACTTGCAATCCTTCTTTTTGTCATCCAAAATAGCCTTAGTCAAATCAATTATATTGATTTAGAAAACCCATAAGCTATTTCAATCCCAAACAACCAAAAA
>NC_027756.1:41602315-41603051 GCF_000695525.1 Brassica oleracea var. oleracea | reverse complement strand
TAGTAGCTATCATAATACAATCATCAAACAAAGGACATATCTCTTGGTTCCATATAGAATATGTAAAAGGACTGTTTTCTGCAGACTCCATGATCACTGAGTATTATAAATATCAAATTCTGTCTATGGTCTATTTATATGTTGAGGAAATGCCTCGAAATGTAGCTTCCAAATAATGATTTCCAGGTCAACACATTGCATGTGAACCTCCACAATGGGATCAGTGGATCTGCAGATACCGCTACATGTCTAGTCGAACGAAGCTACTCATATGTTCCCTGCTTGTGCCTTTCATTCACAATCTGCAATTCTCCCAAGAACCAGAATCAATGTTAAATGAGGTAAAAGTTTTAGAGTCACAACAGACTTTGTATAACCAAGCCCAATAAACCAAGCACCCAACGTAACATCCCCACTTGCCTATTTGTGCAGAAAATGACTTGATCATTATATAGTAGCACCGAGAAGTTAGATGGAGAATGAGGTATGAATGCAAAGTAGACAAAACAGTTAAAATCTTACTGATTATGGGAAATATAAGAAATCAATTTTCTTAAAATGGCGTATAACTGTCCAATAGCGTGACAGAAGTACTTGTTCCTGTTCTCACCAAACTTCCAATTCTACATGTATATATAAATCTATTAGAGTTATTGCCAGCGCTTTGTTGCGATATTTGTTAGCTAAAATAATCCATCCAACATAATAGGAAAAAGAAACCAACGAAATTGTAAAG
>NC_027756.1:41598384-41601727 GCF_000695525.1 Brassica oleracea var. oleracea | reverse complement strand
AAAATGTCAAACACTCACTGGCTTCTTCTTCTTTTACTTCTTGGCTCCCGTGAATGAACTGTCAAAGCCATCATTATTTGCAGGAAAAAAGATTAAATAAAGCAACTGATGAAAAGAAACAAATATGTTTCACAACACATAAACTCTTCTTGAACAATCAGGCAACAGATAGTATGTCTCCCGTGTGACTCATCTGAGTCCTCGATGGCATCCTGAACGACAAATGTCTTCTTCTTCTTCTTGGTTAGATCAAAGGGTGCAAGCTAAGGATGACAAAAAAAATTAAAACCACACAATCATGATTTATCAGACAAAATAAAAGAATTGGTGATGAATTTATTAAAGATGGGGAGATGTAGAGACTAAAGAAGAAAAACTGATTCATGAAACTCAAAGAGTCAATCTGTGTTTCTTAGATGAGTCATGAACCGATGATTAAAAATTGAAAGCCATAAACTTCTGTTGAAGAGAACGCATACGTATCAAAGAGGTTTATTGGGTTTTTTTTAACGAATCTCATTTCAAAACGTGAGTTATAAAGTAGTTATTAAATCATTAGATAAAATAAATAAGTGTGGGTCCCACAGAGAAAACCGAAGAAGCAAAGGTTTTCGACCTTCATAAATATATATTTGTTTCAACCATCAATGTACAAAGAATCCTTTAGCTCAGTGGTATAGATGTTGTTGTTTAGATCTCAATAACCTGGGTTCGAGTCATAGACTTGATATTTTTTCACACTTTTTAAAAGTGGGATTCACATATTGCTGACGTGTCGCATCAGAAGTGATGCAAATGTCCTATTATTATAACGTAGATTTCATTTCATGATAAATCATTCTTATAGGATCAAATAAATATGTTTATTTCATCACTAAAGTGTATTATTTTCACTTGATGCGATGTACTAACATTAAACTGTTGGTTCCCAACATATATCAATTTAAAAGTTTTGTTATATGTCACTCAAGCTACAAATTAAGAGTAGAATAACAACGAAAAAATGAATCCAACGGTCAGGATCTCGTGTTCAGGATGAGATATTATTAGTTCTATTCTTAATACTAAGCAGAGAAAGAAAGAAAACAAAAGGTCAAGTGTACCAATAGCAAAATGGACCCACCAGAATCCATAATCTGACTAGAATGAATGGAATGCGAACTATGTGGGGTCCAGGAAAGCGACTAACCATTTCTATTTTACCAGTCGGCATCGGTGAAGACAAAACGATGGCCTACACAAATGGCAGGAACTTAGTGGACAGACCATCTTGACTTTTATGGTCCTCGAAGCAGCGAATAGTTATCTCTCTCACTAGCGGCCAAGCACTTGTGGGCCATGAAAGCAGGTAACGACAAGAATGCCGTCTATACGAGGATAATGACCTTTATATGGGCTCATTATTAAAAACTATATTTTGGCCCATTAGTTTGTCTTCTTGATTTACTAAAAAACGATGCCATTAACAGATAGAGACCTGGTTTGTGGCCCACTAGCTTGTCTACAAGAACACTTCTAAAACTGGTAAACCAAAAAGCCAGATCGAAATGTTTAAACCATGGAAAGTTAAAATGGTGAAACTGATTTGATTCTTATCATTCTATTGGTTATCAGTATGAATGAAAGGGTGAAAGAAGTAATTTGGAAACTTTAATTAAGAAATAAGAAAATAATTACCAAATTTCCGATCTTCTCGAATGCAATTAAGAAAACATAAATGTAATTAGAAGAATAAACATTATGTGGGGCTTATTGAAATAGGGATTTCACAAAATTTTAGATTTTTGCCAAATCCTCACTTATTGGACAAGGTATTTATAAAAAGTTTTACAAATTCTCTCTTATTGGATATAACATTTATAAAAATCTTATTAAATCACCCCTTATTGGAAAATATGGATTTCATCAATGAGATTCATCAAAAGTTATTTTGGATATTAAAAACTATCATTTACCCTTCAAATTCAATAGAATCAAATACCACCTAAAGAGATGGAATTTAAATAAAAAAAAGTTATTCATCTTGTACGACAGAAGAAACGTAACTGAGATGGGAAGAGAATGAATTCAAACTGTTCTCACCATCATCGATCTGAGAATGGTTCATATGATGAGCTAACAACGGATGTTTCAGCGAGAAGATGATGATGTGCACATGTCACCTTCTTAAGCCTACTTGCAGAAATCCAGTTTGTAGCAAATCAAAGGTATGATTTTTACACTGAAGAATCTGAGTTCAGTAGAGGAATAGTTGATTATATGTATGGTTTTAGATCTGTCTAGCAATGGTTTAAGTGGTGTTATCCCATCAGAGCTTGGAGAACTTTCGAAACTAGCCATGAACTTATGGGACTATACAAGAGAGACTATCTATGTTATTTACGTTTGTTTGAGATTTTCTTTCTAGAAAAATATCTTTTTAAATCATATGTTAGCTATGATATTGATAATCATTGAAATATATAGATATGATATTTTTGTTTTGATATGGATTGTTTGAGTTTATCTTTTCATTAGTTAATTTAAAATATATTCATATATATATATATATAGATGTGTATCAAAGCCGAGAATCATACGTGAACAATAGAAAGTGGAGAAGTGGGCAGCTTCTTTGGAAAAAGAAAGGTTAGAGTTTTATCTTTACTATTGTTTATGTTGCTTTTTCCACATAATCATGAATGGTTTTGTGATAAAACTTGCTTGAATTATACGGTTGCGTTGTTCTTCTTGGTTTTCTGTAATGTTTTATGTTTCTTTTAACAATTTGAGTAGATATCTCCTGCACTAAAATGGGAGATCAAGAAGGAAAAATTAAAAATCAATATATTTCTTGGTCGCCCGAAGAAACCAAAACATTGTTGCGCTTGTTGGTCGATGGCGTTAATCAGAATTGGACTGATGCGAGTGGTAAATTCAATAAACTTACCGTGGAACAACGAATATTACCGGAGTTAAACAAAATTTGTGGATCTAAGAAAACCTTTTCCCAATACAAAAACAAAACAAAGATTCTGAAGAAAAAACACAAGGGTTTTGTAGATCTTCTTCGTTTTAGTTCAGGATTTGGTTGGGATAAGGACACGAAGAAATTTACTGCTCCAAATGAAGTATGGAATGAATACCTCCAGGTAGATAATTTGTTAAAAGTTATGATGCATGATTTGCTTACGCAAATATTTTTGTTTTATTTGATAACAACATTTTTTATTCATAACAGGGACACAAGAAAGATACGTATTTACGTGATGATACGTTTGAAGATTTTGAAGACCTAGAGAAGGTCTATGGACAAAACATTGCAAAAGGAAATAATACAGTGGGGTTAGGAGATACCACAGAT
>NC_027756.1:41555091-41597857 GCF_000695525.1 Brassica oleracea var. oleracea | reverse complement strand
TTTATTTTTATCCATCAATAATTTTATTTGTATTTTTAGGATTGTATCGGAGCAATTGATGGAACACATATTCCTGCTATGGTAGTAGGAAATGAAAGTGCTAGTTATCGAAATAGAAAAGGAATCTTATCCCAAAATATTTTAGCTGCATGCAATTTCGATTTGCAATTCATATATGTCCTTACTGGTTGGGAAGGTTCAGCTCATGATGCAAAAGTGTTAAATGATGCTCTGACTAGAAGTAACAATAGATTTGAAGTCCCCGAAGGTACATACATTATTCCATACCAAAAGATGTTATGTATGTTTAAGATACATTATTTTATTTATAATCTTATGTTTTTTTATTTAAATTGTACTTTATAAATATTTCAGGAAAATTTTATCTGGCTGACTGTGGATATGCCAACCGAAAAAAATTCCTAAATCCATTTCGAAGTACCCGATATCATATAAAGGAATTTACTGGAGGAGATAGTGATCCCAAAAATAAAGAAGAATTATTCAACCATCGTCATGCTGGTTTAAGAAACGTCATCGAAAGGATCTTTGGTATTTTCAAATCAAGATTTCTGATCTTTAAATCTGCACCTAGTTTTCCATATAAGACACAAGCAGAACTAGTACTTGCATGTGCTGCATTGCATAACTATCTCCGTCAGAAGTGTCGTTCAGATGAATTTCCTCCAGAAGAAATTACGGACGAACAAAGTGTTACCCAAAGTACTAGTGGTCCTCAATTTCTTGGCACACAAGAACAACAAAGAGAACTTGCTAATGAATGGAGAACAACAATTGCTTCAAATATGTGGAATGATGCTATTATTAGTGGATCTCAACGGTGATATGCGCATAAAGTAAGTTATAACTCTTTCTTTGTCTAAATATTTATGGTTGACAATGACACTGATATATCACAATGTGTTACTTGGTTGATATGTGTGAGATGATTTATTGCATTGTTGGCAGGACGTATAAGAAGACACTCACAATGAAGCTACGTTGTTTCGAAGTGAAATGGTTGTAAACTTTTATTTTGGATTTTTAGGAAAATGAGACTTGGACTTTTGTTTGAATTCTCCAATCTATTATAAGAACGTTCTAAATTTATAATCATATTTACAAATTTCTCATTACATGCGTATATTTCTTTATATCATATAAGTAGTTTTATTGGTATATCCCTATTATATGTGTATTTAATATAAATCTAACAACCGAACAAAACTCTCTAAATTCCACTACATTTTTAAATCCTCAAAACCTTCTCAAACCCCAACTCCAAAATGAGAATGCTTAATTGGAGAAATTAAACTAGAGAACAGCGTTACTTGGGGAGAAAGCTGCTGCTACTCGCTCACCCAACCAAGCAAAAAACTGCGTATTATATTTTCCCCAAATCCTTGACTCGAACTTTTCGGTATCTTAATGCCGGAGGAGCCGATTTTCGGCTGGAACAGCAGCGGTGGACGAAATCTCCACCGGAGAAAGCTTCTCGCCGGTGAAAAAGTAGAGGTAAACCACGCATTGATCCTCTGACTACTCCGTTTCGGTCAACGATGTGTCGTTTGATTCTAGGGGGTTTTAGGGTTTTTCGATTTTGATGAATTTCGGGTTGTTTCGAAGGTTTATTGATGTTTCCTTTCCCGTTTTGAGTTTGATCGTGGAGCCCCTAGTTGCTGCATTATCCGATTCTTCATTGTAAATCCGTTTCTGGGTTGCGACACTTTTCTCCGTCTCCCTAAATGTTTCTAGTCTTATGCACAAACAATAAAGTAGACTTAAGAGTTTCTCATGTATATTGCTTTTTTTGGGGAGTTTAATTTTTAATTTCTCATTTGTTTGGTGTTATTTAGGTAAGAAGTGTTGAAGAAGGGTTTCTCGGTTCTTGGTATTCGGCAACTGTTCTTTCCTCCAAAAAGCGACGCCTCCGTAGCATCAGATACAATCACATCCTCTCTGATGATGCTACTGATTATCTTGTGGAGACTGTTGATGTTTCCGAGGTAGTGGAAGGGCTGAGCTCTTCTTCTGGTAGTCTACGTGGAAGTTTAAGACCTGTGCCGCCGAAGCTAGAAGTTGATCGATTCAGCCTTGTGTATGGACTCTGTGTTGATGTATTGATCAATGAAGCTTGGTGGGAAGGTGTGATATTTGACCACGAAAACGGTTCTCAGAAAAGGAGTGTCTTTTTCCCTGATTTGGGTGACGAAACTGATGCTGATCTTCAATCTTTGCGTGTTACTCAGGACTGGGATGAGGTTACAGAGGCTTGGGAGTGTCGTGGGAGATGGATGTTTCTTCAGTTGATTGAGAAATATGAGGAGGATAACTATCTTCCGGTTTCGGTAAAGCAGCTTTGGTATGACATACGGGTCAGAGTTGGTTTTGCGAGGATCAGGGAATGGACTTGCTCTATTAGGCATTTATGGGAAGATTTGATGGTGGAGGTGATTGAGGACAATCTGAAAATCACTATAAATCAGTTTCTTCGTGATAATGATGCTGAAAGATATCCACTCCATGAGTTCGAGCTAGTTAAAGAAGCTTCTCAAGACCTATGCTTGTCCAAGTGGCGTGGAAGTGGAAGTGATTGCTCCACAAGAACAACAGTTTTTCTCCAATGACAAAGATCACAGATGCATGTCCATGCCTGGCTTAGCTTCTCTGTCTGGCATAAGGTCGGAGGAAAGTTACATCAATGGGGTAACAGAACTTTCCAGCCAAAAATCTACTTCCGACCATATCAAGTTGATACTACCCGATAAACTTAGAACCTGGCAATTTTTTTATTGTGTTGTTAAATCATGCCCACAAGCCGTGTCGAGCTATATTAGGGCACCGTTACAGATAGTGGCCTTCCATGTTAGGAAGCATCTTAAGTATATGGGATGGACCATAGAACAAACTGTGGATGAAGGTGGAAGGCATAGGTTTCGCTACCTCTCACCAGATGGAAGGCTAAATGAGAAGTCCCTTCGTCAAATATGTATCATATTGAAACAACGTGATCAGCCCCTGGCTCCTCCGGTGGTGGCTAAGCCTCTTTCTCTGCCTAGTGAAAACTGGAAGTGTAACACTCGGGAAATGAGGAGCATTGTTTTGGCTTTGCCTGCTTGTAACCGAAATGTCGCTCTTGGTGATGGAAGGAAGTCGCCTGCTGCAACCTTGCTTGAGTGTGGAAGCCAAGGAAAAGAGGAGGTCTTCAATAGAAAAAGCGGTGAATCCTATCCCAGCAACGCCGCCCAGAATCGTAAAAGAGCACTCTATTTTAGGCTGGAGACAAAAACAAAAGCTCAAGGCTTCGAAAGGTTGAGAAGTAAGCGTAAACAGAAACCTAATCTTAGATATCGCTCCAGGGAGAACAAACTGACTGTAGGTTCGCGAGATGTCAATCTGAGCAGGACGAGGGGGCAAACTTCAAGAGTACTAACAGATATCAAGAATCGAGTAACTGGTCGTGGTAAACCCCGTGTGTCACGATCAAGCAAGAGATTGCAGCGGGTAATGACTCCCACTTCCAGAAATCAAAGTCCACGCACTGTTCTTTCCTGGCTCATCGATAACAATGTGATTCTACCAAGAGAAAATATACGATGACGTAACCAAAAGGATCACACTGTGAGAAAACATGGAAAACTAACTCGTGCGGGTATAAAATGCAGTTGTTGCCGTAGAATTTTCTCCATAAGTGGCTTTGAGGCTCATGCTAATGGTGGATCCTGCAGAACGGCAGCCAACATCTTCCTGGACGATGGAAGATCTCTTTTGGAATGCCAAGTGGAAGAAAGAAAGGAAGCACAACCACCTAATCTTCTGAAGATAAAATTGCGTCATGGGGAGAACGACATAGTTTGTTCCGTTTGTCATTATGGAGGGAAGCTGATTCTTTGCGATGGATGTCCATCCGCTTTCCATGCAACTTGTCTTGGGCTGGAGGTTCACCAATTTTCACTAAAACCGTAATAGAAATATACAGCTTTTACTCGTGGTTTTTTAACACGTTCTCGTTGGAAATTTTGTAGGATGTTCCAGACGGTGACTGGTTCTGCGCATCATGTTGTTGTGAAGCCTGTGGACTATTTATTGCCAAGAATACTAGCAAGTATGCTAAAGATAATATACTTATCAGCTGCAAGCAGTGTGAACGTAAATGTACGTAATTCTTCCTCATGCTCTTACGAAGGGTCAACAAAATATTTGAATAATATGTTTTTTTATGTGGTTCATACAGATCACCCTAGCTGTCTGCAGGATTCATTGAATACATTCTTGGCAGAAAAGTGGTTTTGCAGCAAGGACTGCGAAGAGGTACGTCAGTCCAGACCCCATTTTCAATTGGCGTTTGTTAACAGCCATCAGAAAATTAACTAAGCAGCTAAAGTAAGTAACTGCAGCAATTAGGATATATACAGCATTGCTCTAACGAAAAAAATAATTCAATTCAGATATTTGTAAATCTCCGTGAGCTTATTGGGAAACCGAGAGAGGTGTGCTTGAAGAAGAAATTAACTTGGAGACTGGTGCAGTCCTTGGAACAAGATACATTTGGGACTGACGCTTCTAAAATTGAAGCCGTGGCAGAAACCCACTGCAAGCTCAGTGTAGCTCTTGACGTGATGCATGAACTTTTCGAGCCTGTGAAAAGACGTCATTCTGGTGGAGATCTTGCTGAAGATGTTATTTTTAGCAGATGGTAAGAGACAAACAAAGAATACCATAAACTATTTCATGTAAAAGTCTTCTGTTGCATTATTTTGCATCAGACCCTATAACACTGAGAAAACTGCAGGTCAAAATATAAACGTTTGAACTTCAGTGGATTTTACACGGTACTTCTAGAAAGGAACGACGAACTGATTACTGTGGCTACTGTCAGGTAGGCTTCATTAAGCATTAATTGTTTGTTAAGATTGCAGAAACTCTAGAATTTGGCCCTAAATTGAACTGTTAGCCTGACTTGTTCTCTTTTGTTCCCTTGTCAGGATTCTGGGGAAAAAGGTTGCAGAAATGCCCTTCATTGGTACTAGATTCCAGCATCGCCAGCATGGCATGTGCCGAGTTTTCATGGATGAACTCGAAAAGATATTTTACTATTGAGAACTTCACTTTTCCTCCAGCTCAAGAAGCTTAGTTTCCTTAGCTGTTCTCTTGAAAATTGTGTGTTCTCCAGGTGCTCATTGACTTGGGAGTTGAGAGACTGGTCCTGCCTGCAGTTCGGTGCGTACTGGACACATGGATCAACTCATTTGGGTTTTCAAAAGTGATAATTCCCGAAAAGAAAAACTTTCTGCAGTTTACTTTCTTGGAATTTGGACGAACAATATTGTGCCAAAAGATACTGATCATGAGCAGTGTGTCACATCCACCTCCAAGTACAAGTACAGGTTAATTCCCCATGTTATCTTCTATGTTACAGAATCTAAACCGTCAATCATCTTAAGTAAGATTTAAAAATTGAGATCATCATTTATTATGCAGTGTTTCTTGGTGAAACAAACTGTGACATCATCACGATTGAAGACAAATACATGAGGCAGAACAGAACATGAGGATCGAAGACATTTCTGCATCTGATGATAGATCAGAAGTTCATCAGGCAGAAAAGCACCTCGAGGAATCTAGCTCTACTAAAAATACCCCGGAGTATGTTGTTCAAAACCTTCCCTCCTTTCATTAACTTATCCAAAAACACCAATAACGAGAGAAAAAAAAAATGAAGATGAGTTACATTAGTCCTGGGAATTAGCCAAGATAGAAGACTTGGAATAGAACTCTAGAGGTTAAAAATAAGGGTACATGAAAGTAAGGATCCTTAACAAACTTGGTGGTATTGGTGCGCCTTTGATGCTTTACATGGCTTTGTGATATAATTGATATCTAGAGTAGATCCATAAGTTTATAAGATGACTGATAGAAATTTAGAAACAAGGTTCAAGAGATCTCGGCTATTTTTGGCAACTAGTTGAGTCCAAAGACTTTTAGGCTGGTGAATCTTATCAGTTTTTCTTAGCTTCATACAAATATTCTTTTAATCTATGTTTTGTCGTTTATTCAGGGAAATAAAAACACAGGAAGAAAGATTGGTGAAGGAGAACCGAATCCTAAAGTGTTACACACGAAGAATGTTAAAATGTAGAAGGCTAACATGAAGAAGTAAATATGAAAACTCCAAGGAGAGCACGCACGGTTAGATATTTTGTTTCCACAAGTTATGTTCAGAACCTTCGGGCAGGCAAGAAAAGGTTGCGATTTTAAGGTTGGTGTTTGGGGTGCTTGAGCCTGAAACAACCTTTGTATCTAAATAAAATAAAAGGAAAGGAAGGAACAAATGCTTACCTCTATCTGACACTTGATTTGTTCTTCCATTGGTTTTTGTTGATGTATGAAGTTGGAAAGAGGAAGCAAAGTATTATTTTCCTTTGTGGATCATATGTTCATCTAAAAGAAGATATACTATAATTTATTGCAAGCATGTTATCGTTAGATGCGTTTATAAATCTAACTAGTCAGTTGTGGACATGTAAAACAAAAGATGTCCCGTTTAATCCTCAAGTAGAAACTTTTGAAGTTTTTAATTTATACATTAAACTTTAAAACTGTAATTTTACCCCAAAGAAAAACTTTTAAAACTGGATACCTTTAGTATTTTCGATTTTATAGAAAATTAGTTTATCATCATTTTAAGAATAAAGATATTAATATTTGAATCAAATAAATTCTAGAAAATTATAAAAATCCTAAACATTAAAAAGGAACTGAAAAAGTTAGGAAAAGTAATCCTTCAGCCCTAAAAAAACCTTTATTTATAAATAGTTCGATATCTCTTAAAGGTTATATTTGAATATTTAAAATTTATTCACCGAATAATAATAATAATTTGAAAATTTGTAAAATATTTACAGAAGCAAGAGGACCCACGTGAGCACGCACCCAGAAGGCCATACCCATTTGCACAGAGATAAATGAATCCAAAAACACTTCCATAAGATATTTTTTATTTTCTCTCCTCAATTATTATTTACAGACTTTTTTTTCTCTCTAGTGTTCTCACAAAATCCTCCATTGTTTTGTTTCCGTTAAAAGCAAAGAGATGAATGTTCTTCATCACATCTCACTCTCGGCCATTGTCTTCCTTCTTCCACTACTGCTCCAGCAAGAGCCATCTTCTTCCGCCATTATACTGAGCTTAAAGAAACGCCATGGGAGCAGCGGCAGCAGCAGCAGTGGCAACCAATACAGCTCAAGCAGACCGTCTTCTTTCCAAGGGAACAGAAGCACGTGCTCTCTCTTCATGGGCACGTGGGTCCATGACGACTCGTATCCTCTCTACAAACCGGCGGATTGTCCCGCCGTCGTGGAGGGTGAGTTCGATTGTCTGATGTACGGACGTCCTGACTCTAACTACCTCAAGTATCGATGGCAACCCCAGAATTGCAACTTGCCCACGTATGTTTACTCCTTCTTGGGTTTCTGTAAAGTTTGCTCCTTTGAGTTCGATTTCATCTGGAATCTGAGCTTTTGGCAAACCCATTTGGTAAAGTTCGTATCTTCAAGATTTTCTGATGGTTGTACAAATGGGATTTAGGTTCAATGGTGCTGAGTTTCTGTTGAGGATGAAGGGGAAGAACATAATGTTTGCTGGTGATTCGTTGGGGAAGAATCAATGGGAGTCGTTGATCTGTCTCATTATGTCATCTGCACCGTCCACTCGTACTCAGATGACCAGAGGCCTCCCTCTCTCCACCTTCAGATTCTTGGTACATACTTGTTTTTCTTTCTCTTTGTATTTTCTTGTATGAAGAAATCAAGTTCTGTAAGAAGCTGTGTCTTTTGGATGTAGGATTATGGGATAACGATGTCGTTTTACAAAGCTCCGTTCTTGGTGGACATAGACGCTGTTCAAGGCAAGCGAGTGTTGAAGCTTGAGGAGATCTCTGGCAATGCTAACGCTTGGCATGACGCTGATCTTCTCATCTTCAACACTGGTCACTGGTGGAGCCACACCGGGTCTCAGCAAGGGTTAGTTTATCATTTCCAGTTATTTTGATTGTTTTTGGAAATGCGAAAATATTGTCTTGATTCACCTCTCTCATTCTGGAAACACACAGATGGGACTTGATTCAATCAGGCAATTCTTATTACCAAGACATGGACCGCTTCGTTGCAATGGAGAAAGCTCTTCGTACTTGGGCTTATTGGGTCGAAACACATGTGGATAGATCCAGAACTCAAGTCTTCTTCCTCTCCATTTCTCCAACGCATGACAAGTAACACTCTCCCCCCTCTCTCTCTCTCTTAACTCAAAAGTTGTCGAAGAGAATGTCCTAAAATCACTTGTGTGTATATGTTTTTTGTTTGATCAGCCCGAGTGACTGGGCAGCATCATCGTCTTCGGGATCCAAGAACTGCTACGGAGAGACAGATCCGATCACAGGATCTGCTTATCCAGTGAGCCCCTACACAGATCAGCTAAGATCAGTGATTGTTGAAGTGCTTCACGGGATGCACAATCCGGCATTACTTCTTGACATCACGCTCCTCTCTTCCCTCAGGAAAGACGGACACCCTTCTGTCTACAGCGGTCTTGTTAGCGGTTCACAGCTGGCCAAGCCAGGCCAGTCAGATTGTAGCCATTGGTGCTTGCCTGGTCTCCCTGATACATGGAATCAGTTGTTGTATACCATTCTCTTCTACTAGCGTTTTACTTTTACTATTATCTTCTTCTATCAATTTATTCGAGTAGGAATATTTCTAACGCATTCGAGGAAAATCCCAAGTTTACGGATGCATTCAATTGTAGAAACTTTGAGGCAAAATTTTCATTCTAATGATTTATAATTTTTATCACATGCAACAAATGTAGAGTTCTTGTCTGTTTAGTTAGCCGGAACGACAGTTTATCATTTTGTTTTTGTTGGCTGTTTGATTAGCCATAAAGAAAATGTTGTACTACCAAATTAATAAACAGAAATAAATGGCACAAAGATTTAATGTAGTTATCAACTTGGTTACATTCACCGGCAAGAATTCATTCTCCCTCCGTTCCTGAAAAAAGGCTGTTTTAGAATTTTCACACTTTTTTGCTGTTCCAAAAAAAAAAAAAAGAATTTTCACACATTTTAACAAAACATATTAAAACTTAGCTATAAATGCATAGTTTTTTATAATTTTATATTTTCTATATTTTTAAACCAATAAGATTTAAGAAATGCAATTAATGTTTTTGAACTTCACAATTTTTCATTATTAGTTGATAAAAATTACATTGGAAATATAAAATATGTATCTTTTTGAAACAAAAGTTTTCTTTAGAATGTGGATCTTTCGAGAACGGATGGAGTATTAAATAACAATTGAAAGTATATATTCGGACATTAAAAGAGTACAAATATATAGAAAAAATCATAAAGCTAACGGATTTGCAAGTTAAGTCCAATCTATCTATACTATTATTTAGAAATAAATTTTCGCATTCGAAATATCGTTAAAATAGATATTACTCTTAATAAATAATTAAAAAACTAATATAATATATTCAAAAAGATAAACTCAATAAACAATAATCAAGATAATTATCTAGAAAATATTATGTATTATTTTATTATCCAAAAATATTTTATTATAGAATTTAATTTTATTTAAACAATATAAATCAATCCATATTTGTAGTGTATATATAAAATGATTATGTCTGTACATTCGGGCAAACTATTTAGTAAATATAATTTTTTTTTGTCATCTACCTATTTATCTATACCAAATTCTCGTCAAACGAGCTGATTCTCCAAAGACTATCTCCGTCTGTCCATATATGATCTATAAAAGAGAAAATAAATCATATGATTCTTGCCTCTTTCGATAGTGAGTTTGTCTAGTCGTTTATACTCTTAGGAATGTGAATCAGGCTCATGTCTTCAAAAACTTCTTATAGTCTCTCGAACATATAATTCTCCTACGTGAATGTTGGCTAATCCATCGGATTCACAGTCATGTCAGGTCTGAGCTGTCCGTTTCTAACCGGATTGAGGTTATCTTTATGTTTCTCATGCATAAAGTTGTCCAAAGTAAATTTTCTATCTCAGTATTCAAGGTTGAGAAGCTTTTGTCACATACAAATAATTCAAAAAATCCAGTACCTATTTGATCTTTAAGACTCCATCCTAAGCCACTGACACTGTCAATATCGATCCAAGAAGCATCGATTTGACATATAAAGATTCGAGGTATCTAAGCGAATATTGTATCAACCTTTGTAATATCTAAGCGAATATTGTATCAACCTTTGTAATAAGACTATACGAGGTTACTCATGATCCTATATCGCTTCTTTTTTTGGTTGGCTTTTCTCCAGCATTCTGGCTCTATAGAGGTAAAAGTGTCATTTAAAGAAATAAATTTCCCACTAGTTGATAATCCGCGCTCATGCACGAAGTGAATTTTAGTTACTAACGATCGCTGCATGTTAACTTTGTTCTTTCTAAAACAATTACATCGTGTCATAAGTCCAAAAAGTATTACATGTTGTGGACATATACTATAATGATGATGCGTATCAGGCCAAGGTGTTGATAAACTAGTTTCATAAAATCTCAATTAATTTAAACGTTGGGACTGAAACAATACATAAGAAAAATTCATCTATGATCCACTCTTTGACCAGATATATAAAGAACAAACATTGAAAGTGCTTATTTGCAATGGAAAAGGGAATTGGGGTTTTGGTTGATCTCAGACTTCTTTGACTCTCCAGTCTTCACGGGTGATTTCTTGTTTAAATCTACAATATTTGTGCTTACGATAGTGTTTCTGTTAACTCACATATGTTTTGTTTGTGTTTTAATTTCACGCAAGCTTTCTCGGAAAATATGAAATTCGATCGATTGAGAGAAAATTCCAATTGTAATACATCAACAGAGATATGTGCATTGCGCGAAATGAACATTATGTATACAAATTATTTTTACATATTTTTACATATTTTGTGTTCCTTTATCGTATTATTAAGAAATATATATATTGAATAATTAAAAAGCGAATAAAAATTATGTATATAATTAAACTGGAATTAGCACATAAATTAAATTAAATAAATCAAAGCATTCATTTTATTTATTTTATATGGTATATAATTAAATTTAAATGATATTGACAAAGACGTATATCATATTTTAATATGAATATTTAATTGAAATTGATTTTATTAACATTTTTCTATTTTCTTTAACAAAAAAAATCATTAATCACAAAATTTTCAATGTGAGATTTTTTTTATTGTTTTAGTAACTTATAATCGTTTTAAAAATTCAATGCAGATTTAAAAAAATTAAAATATTCAGGTCGCAATACCTATTCAGTGAAATTTCGAAATTAGCATATATGTATTTTTATATGATATATAGTTTAATTTAAGTGATATTAAGGTATATAAATATATATTTAATCTGAATATCTTTTGAATGATACTTCATATTCATATGATTTTAGATCATTTGTATCTTTTTATAACAAAAAAATAAAATCATTGTTCACAAATTTTTTATTGTAAGAATTTTAATGATTTTAGTAATTTATAGTCGTTTTAAAAAATTTAAAATATACCATATAAGAAAAAATCTAGATTTTTTTATGGTTAATGTGATTGTTTAATTTTTTAATAATATAAATTAAAACAAATGATTTATCATATATTTATTATTCAAAATCATTAATTGTCATATATATGTTAATCATATTTGAGATAATTTCGTTACTTTTATTTAAGGAAAGAAAAGATAATATCTTTTTATTCACTAATAATCAAAATGATAGTTAATTTAATAAAAAAAATATAATATATATTTAAATGGACCAACACATTTTTCTAAAGATTTTGAAAATCATCGGCTACACTTAATAGTTGTAATGTTCCATGATTAATACATAAGGGAATAAAAATTTTGTCATTTTTTTTTATTTTTCAGATATATCAATGGCTCCGTGAAAATATATCTAATCGTGGTTTCAGTAAAATTATCTTCTTCTTTTTTTCAAAACAGAAAATTCACGTTTTTTTGATGTATATGATATTCTAGTAAATATAGTTACGCTTAGAGTTATAGCTCTATATGTATATAGGAACCAATAGTCGAAATTTTTTGACGAGTCGTAATAGATTCAAAACATATAAATAAACCAATAGTAGTTGGGCTTGAAATAATTAATTTATAGGGATTGTTAGTAACACACTTAAATGGGCCTACGGAGAAGCCTTTTAGGGTTTTGCAGATACTTATCCTCAGCCGTTCATCAACTTTCCCAAGACACGCATCTCCACCGTCGATCCCGCCAAAACCCCTCTTTATAGATGGAATCGATTCAGACTCTCTTTGTATCAGTAGTCGATATTTCCTAGGGTTTTAGCAGCGGCAGTCGAAACCTAATGAAATATTCTTTGTTGTCATGTTCTGGGCTTTCTCTTTGTTAGAAGATGTGAAACTCGTTTTTGTTTTTCTAGATTTGGCTTCATCAGATAGTCTATGCGGATTTTTCCGTTCCCATACGATTCGTTCCCTTGAAGCAATACCAATCGTGTTGCCTTTTGTCTTTTATACATTCTCCCTAAGCACCAATACTGTTAATTCAAGTTTGATGCTACTGATTAGTGAGAATAACTTGAGCAACTACATGTCTTTGATTTTTACATCTGTTTGTTTTTATAGATGTATGTTTGTGTTGGGAAGAACAGTGATGAGTCAATTTACAGACCTGTAATGACAGCGGTAATGATCGCACTTCATTATGAACATCTAAGGGACTGAGTTGTTCCCTTTTCCTCAATTTTTGATTTTTGATTTTTTTTTATGTTTTGGATTGTGCTTCATCAGATAGTCGATGTGGATTTGCCCGTTCCCATCTGATTCGTTCCCTTGAAGCAATATCAATCGTGCTGCTCTCGTTATTCTAATATCCTCCTTAATCAATTAAAAGCATCAATACTGTTAATTCTAGTTTTGATGCCGATTTGGGAGCATAACTTGAGTGACTACATATCTCGTCTGTGTGTTTGTCTGTTTTTGTATTTCGGGAGAACAGTGATGAGTCAATTTACAGACCTGTAATGATTGCGGTAATGATCGCATTTCATTATGAACATCTAAGGGACTGAGTTCTTATTACCTAGAATCCAATTAAAAAAAAAAATCATGCTGTATGATTTGTTTATTGAGATATTAAGAAGGATTTCAATTATAATTTGGTTGTGGATGATGAGTACAAATATCAAAAAACAGTTATCCCTGTCTGAGGATTTATTCCTTTTGATGATTGATTTGTAATCTGACACTTAGAACACATCTATGTCAGTATTATAGTGATGTTGAAATTCTTTTAATACGAAGTGTAAAATTTGTTAATTTTAGTTTGTTATTGTTGGATTGGCTGTTGATACGCAACCTCTCATCCTTAGCAATTTTTGGTTTTGACGTGCGTTTGGAAAACTTCCCCCTCTTTATGTTAGTACTTTTAAATTGGAAGCTGAAATAAACTGATAACCTTTTTATAAAATATATATGGAATATACGATAAACCTCAACTATTGACTTGCGTTGTCAATTTGTTATTCGATTCAAGTAACCTGCTATTTGCACACATCTCTATCCATTATAAATTTATTTTAGTTTATTTTGCAACAATCAATAGTTTATCTACCCAAAACAGAATGGACTTCTAAAGACTGAGTTGTTATCCGGCGTTGAGTGAGCAAGCGTGTTGTGTGCACTAGTCGTTTAAACGATGTTCTATTCATTATCAGGGACGACCTCAAAGATTTCAGTTCATACACCTTTCTTTTTTCTCTATCAGGGTATGTCTATTTTGGGGATATCTCATAACCCAAAAAGGGTATTTACTGGTATGAAATTTGTAGTTGTTGGGTGAACCAGTCGGTGAAACATTGTCATATCCTTATCACATTTCAGTGATTTCAATTCATTCGAACATGAGTCTTTAAAACGTTGTCGACAGGTAACACGTGTCTTTGTAAGCACCATATGTGACGATCATACCGACGGTCCTTTGCCAAGAATGGAACAAGTGGATATATCAATTCAGTTTGAAAAAATATTCAACTCCTTACATTATTGCATTCTGGAATTTATATTCGAATGTGTAACGCGTTTCCGAATCCTATATTTACCGATGGTACCTTCTTAAATAAATGAGTAACAACTTGTATACTTTCAAACACAAGGTACAGTGCTTATCTATATACTGATGCTTTAATGTCAATGTAGAAAGATGTCAGCGTGACGTCAAAAAAAAAAAAAAAGAAAGAAAGATGTCAGCGTAATTTCAAAGTAGTGTATATCCATTTGTAAATAGTCCAAGTCAGACTCAAATTCCTCGATGCACATATATACGCACACACTCACTTTCGCTGATTGATTTGTAATCTGACACTTAAAATGTCAGTTTGATCTATTACTTCTTGACGATTCCTTTGGCTCTAGTCAAGTCGAAATGATTTCAATACGAAGTGTAGAATTTGTTAATTTGAATTTATTATTGTTGGATCAATTGTTGACAGGCAGCCTCTCATCTTGAGCAATCTTTGTCGTTGACGTCTATCTATTGGATAACCCCCACCTCTTTGTGTCAACTTTTAAATTGGAAGCTGAAATAAACTGATAACCTTTTGATAAAATATACAAAAAGGTAAAACAAACAAGATGGAATATAAGATAAAACTCGACTATAGACTTGCGTTGTCATTTGATTCAAGTAACCTGCTATTTGCACACATCTTATAAATTATTTTTGTTTATTTTGCAACTATTAGTAGTTTCTCTACCACAAAGCAGAATGGACTTATAAAGGCTGAGTTGTTGGATATGTGTCCGCCATGGTTGAGCGACCAAGCGTGTTATTTGCACTAGTCGTTGAAACGATGTTCTTGTCATTATCACATCTCGAAGATTTCAGTTCACCAGTGCATTTTTTGTCGGACGAGTTTTCTCGATTACAAGATCGAGTTCTCAAAAATAAATAAATGCTTACAGATATAGATAAAGTTTGTATCAGCGTATGTCTATTTTAAGAATATCTTATAACCCAAAAAGAGTATTCATTCACTGGTATCCAAGTTTTAGTTGTTGGGTGCACCGTGCACCGTGCACCGTGCACGAGTCGTTGAAACAATGTCACATCGCTACCACACTTCAAATGGTTCCATTTCATTCAAACGTGCCTTTTCTTTCAGTGTCTGCCAAAAATATAACTTGGCTGATATCAAAATATAGTTTATACTTTATATCTTTTGAACGTTATCGACATTACTACGTGTCTTTGTAAGTACCATATGTGAAGATCATAGCAACGGTCCTTTAACGAGAAGGTAACAAGTGGATACATTATTGCATTCTGGAATTTATATTTGAATGTGGAACACGTTTCCAAATCCTATTACCGATGGTACCGTCTTAAATAATATGTTCTGTACTTTCAAACACAAGGTACAATGCTTGTGTATAAACCGACACTTTAATGTCAATGTAGGAAGACGTCAGCGTAATTTCAAAGCAGTGTATATCCATTTGTAAATAATCCAAGTCAGACTCAAAGTCCTTCCTCCATGCATATATAAAAACACACTTACAGTTTTTGTCATACTACCAAAGATACCACAAATAAATAAACAACACAACACTCATGGTGATCGACTTTAGCACTTCAAAAATCTCTACTTCTTCTACTTCCTCTTGGTGGCTTAGAGGCAAGGTCATAGGCAGAGGCTGCTTCGGCACCGTTAACGTCGCCGTCAACAAATCTAAGGGAGATCATATCTTCGCCGTCAAATCTGTTGATCGTGCCACTTGTATCCCTCCTCAGCTCGACTCGTTGGAAAACGAAATTCGTATCCTCCGCTCTGTTTCGTCACCACACATCGTGAAGTTCCTTGGCGATGACGTGACCCGAGAAGGAACCGGGTTGTTCCGTAACCTTCATCTTGAGTACATGCCACGTGGAACTCTCGCTGATGCTGCCGGTCAAGATCTTGAAGAACATATTATCCGACGGTTCACGTGGTGCTTGGTCTCTGCGTTGAAGGACGTCCACACGTGCGGCTTCGTTCACTGCGATGTGAAGGCGAGAAACGTTCTACTTGGAGAAGAACCGGGTTCTGCTAAGCTCTCCGATTTCGGTTCCGGTTTAGAAATTCGAACCGGAAATCGAACCCGGTGCGAATCTCATATGCAGCCACGTGGTAGTCCTCTGTGGATGGCGCCGGAGGTAATTCGCGGCGAATGTCAAGGCCCTGAGAGCGACGTGTGGTCTCTTGGCTGTACGATCATCGAGATGGCCACCGGAAAACCGCCGTGGATTGACGACGGCGCTGAAACGCTGAGAACGATCGGATCCTCCGACGAGTTACCGAAATTTCCGGCGAGGTTATCGGAAACCGGCCGGGACTTTCTGGAAAAATGTTTGAGGAGAGATGCGAGTGAGCGATGGAGCTGCGACCAGCTGTTGCAACATCCTTTCCTCTCGTATTCCGATTGGTCGGAATCTCCGCGGCATGTATTCGACTGGGTCGACTCGGTGTTCGAGGAAGAAGCAGCGGTGAGTGAGCCAGTGTCCGAGTCGAGTTCAAGTTTCGCCAGGGAGAGGATCGTTACTTTGGCGACGAGCAGAGGGGTAATCTGGGAATCTGATGGTTGGTTGGTGGTTAGAGGCTTGGAGACACGTCAGCTTGTTCCTGATTCTTCATGTACGGAACTCGTAACGGTGAGGAATCAGACAAGTTCATCGTATGGTTATCAGCCAACGTGGCAAATAGTTAAAGTGAAGATGATACTTTGCCCAAACAAAATTAGATATCTGTGGTGGCAGTGTTGTAAATACGTGAAAGCCAAACGTACGGACGTGAATGCACCGCCGCAATGGTGCGGTTGTGGTGTGCCTCAAAACATGGCCGACCTGGCGATAATAGTCGTATGTAGCACATTGTTGTACATGTATTGTGCCCAAATGTTCATAAATAAAATCTTCTATGTTGGCAATTTTTGTTCTCTATAACCTACGCTCAGTGGCCAGAGCTAGAAAATTTTGTTAGGAGGGTCAATTTATAATCCAACATATATTATAGGGGTCAATTAACTAAATCTACACTATTTTCTCGGTTTTTTTCAAAGAAATAAACATGTAAATTATGTCTATTAAAAAATTCACAAGGATCAACTGACGCACGTGACAACATACTGTCTCCGCTAGGCCTGGGCATTTCGGGTATCGGTTCGGTTCGGTTCGGGTATTTCGGGTTTCGGGTAGTTCGGATAGTAGCTAGAAGATCCATTTAGTACTTGACCTATTTTGGTTATTTAGGGTAAAATATCAAATAATTAAGATGATTTACATAAAAATTTTGGATATTTTGGATTACTTTGGATATTTCGGATAAAACTATCCGGATAGTTTCGGATACTTTCGGGTAGTTTAGATAATTTATAATAATTTAGTTATCCTCAACTATTTTCAAATACTTTTAATAGAATTTTAAATTAAAAATATATATTTAGTGATGTTATATGTATATATAATTAATATTTTTATATATTCGGGTACCCGTTCGGTTCTCGGTTCGGTTCCGGTTCGGTTCGGTTTAATTCGGATATAAAAATATAGGAACCGTTCGGGTATTTGAGGGTATTGGTCCGGTTCCGGTTTCGGGTATTTCGGTTCGGTTCCGGTTCGGTTCTTCGGTTCCGGTTATTTTGCCCAGGCCTAGTCTCCGCCACTGCCTACACTGCCACACGAAAAGAGTTCTGATCCAAGCTATGATATAGTACCAACATTAATATACATAAAACATTATGCCTATATATATGGTTATTAGAAAGAAGCAAAAATCTTAAAGTTATAGTAAAAAAAAAAAAAAAAAAGTCTCATGACTTGGTACATAGATAGAATGAGTGCTGGTTTCAGTGAGAAATGACTCTCTCAGACACAACTCCCCATGCATAGTTGACATGAGTTTACCCAGCGGTTCCCTACCAAGTAACATCACATCATCTTACCCCTTCTGGCTACTACTACACACTGGTTTCTTTATTACTCCTTAGTGAAAACCCTAGTTCTATACCTAAACAAGTTTCCTCCAAACAGAAAAATTTCAAATCTTCAAAATCTCCACACTTCAATCGACTTTAAATCTGAAGAACCTCCCCCATAGCTTGATTCCTTACCATCCATGCACCAAAGATCTGCTCAGACAACACCACAGCCCCTCTACTACATTCTCGTAACCACATCCACAAACCTGCTACTTCTCGGAGTCGACGGCTCACTCCTCCAGAAGCTACTTTCTACAACTGAAACTACATCTTAAGCACCTCGCACACCATTCCCCCGGCGGTGTTGACTAGCGAGCCTTGTTCCCAACAAGGCAGTGATGGCACGCCGTTTCTCTGAAGCAGAAAAAGGAAAAGACATTATGGAGCCGCTAGACCCATCAATCAAAAGAATCAAAGCCCCCAGCCTGGACACCTTGGCTTTAATCAAAGAAAACACCCTTACTTTAATAGGGAGACTAACAAACCCACAAGAACACAGAGGATGTAGGCGCTGCTCCCTTCCCTTCCTCGAAAGTGGAACCTGCAAGGTAGACCTTTTGTCTCAGATCTAGGAAATAATTGTTTCTAGTACAAATTTGAGAGAGAAGATGATCTACAGAAAGTGCTCGACAACAGGCCTTACCACTTCGCTTATTGGATGGTGATTATCCAAAAATGGGAGCCAGTTATCTCGTCGTCCTTTCCGTCTCAGATCCCGTTCTCCGTATTAAAGGACTCCCACTCCACTACTGGCATGAGGACATGATATGCAACATATGGATGAATTGGGATCTCGGGAAAACCATGAACTTACAAAGACGACTGCAAGAGTAAGAGTCCTAATCGATGGGCTCAAACCATTGGTGAAAACTTCTATTATTGAGTATGAATCATGGGAGGAAAGTATTATTACCTTGGATTATGAGAGGTTAGAGCTAACTTCTCCACTGTCCCAAGTGCTTCTCACTTTGCCACTCAAGCAACAACTGCCCACTAAAGACGGGGCCAGTGGAACTACAAGACCATCTCAACTCCAACCAAAAACAGACAAATCTTCCCCTCAACAGGTCAGTTACTGAGGCAAGACCGAGAATTGCTAAGGAACCTGGAGTCCAGATTGAAACAACACAAGGACTAGCAAACCTTCCCAAACACAAAAACGACCAATCAGCCAACTCCAACTGCTGGAGAGATAATGGGAAAGGAAAGAGCCTGGATATTACCTCTCAGCACTATCAAAACAGAGTTGACAAACATGGAAACAGCTTTGGAGATAGAGTAAGCACTAGGCAGACAAGAAATCTTCCCCCACTGGATACAAAGTCCCAGTACCAAAATTTGTCTGTCAACTCCTGGAGACCGAGGAACTACCGTGATGAGGCTTCAAAGTACGCATCCCCTCCCTTTAAAACAAACAGAGGCACACAAGCACGATCGACTGGAAGCTTCTACAGACGACCCCTCTTCCCCCAAGAGGATAACACTCACTGAAGAGTGAAAGCTGCAAACACCTCACAAAGAGAAGCACCAGAATCCTCGAGACTGGTTGAAGATACCCCTGCACCAATGAACACAGAGAATCAACCCAACCATACTCTAGTAAGAACAATCCCTACAAGGGATGAGGTGATGGAAGAACTCAACCAAGTCACGCTTCAATACCTCAGTTCCTCAGACCCCACTGAAGCAACATCAAGGAGACAGAGAGTTCTCATGGGAGATGCTCAGGGACATATGGAATAAGCTGCATACCGCATTATTGCAGCTGCAACGGCGGGAACTGTACAATTAGTGACCTTGAACCCCACCCTTGCAGAACCCTCAAGCCCACCTCCAAATACCTTTGACCACATCTCTCAACCTGAAGCATCAATCCAAGATCAGTTACAGAGTAATACGGTAACTACAGAGAAAAACAGCAATGCAGGGGCTAGGCGACGACAGTACTCACCTTTCTCATGATCCCCCGTAGACTGTCCTCCTCCTACCTCCTCAGACATTGATGGAGAGCCAGCTAGGTCACCACACTCCGGGCACACTCCACAGGGAACAAATGCTAAATCCTCTGAGACCCCGGGAGATGTACCAACTCACACGTTAAGTCTATCACAACAGACCAAACGGAGACGTGCTAGAACCACCCCTGCAAAATCCAAGGCAACATCTATAAGCCCACAACCTCTCAGAGGAACAAACTCTAGAAAAAGAATCTTCTCCATGATTCAACACTCACCGAGACAACCCCACCAGAGGAGAATCCAGAGCCAAATCCATATCCCTGGGCCAAGATCAAATGACGCTGCGGGACCCTCAGAAGCCTCAAGCCAGCCCACCGTCCAAATAATTCCACCGATGGTCAAGAAGAGGAAGGATTTTCACAATCCTCCACCCCCGGCTCCTTAGTCATTGCTAGCTAGAACTGTAATGGTCTGGGGAATCCCATTACAGTCCAGCGACTAAAGGAGATCCACATGATAAACTCTCCTGATATCTTCTTCCTAATGGAAACAAAAAACCCCGACTCAGTAGTTAGAGAAGATCTAAAATGGATGCTTATGGAAAATGACTACTTAGTCTCACCTCACAGCCCTGGAGGGGGAGGCCTCTATCTGGCCTGGAAAAAGGAAGTGGAGATCTCTATAAAATCTTCCACTAACAACTTCATTGATACTGCCATCACCTACAAAGGAACCTCCTTCCATGCAACTTTCGTCTATGGGGAACCTGATCATACGAAAAGACAAGCAGTATGGTCTGAGATATCAACATTACAGACATAATCAGGTGAGGCCTGGTTCCTCACTGGTGACTTCAATGAGATAATAGAGAATAGTGAAAAACAAGGAGGACCTGCGAGGGCTGAAGGGACGTTATGTGACTTTCGATCCTTCCTCTCACAAAACGACTTGTTTGACCTGAAACATTCAGGCAACTTCCTTTCATGGAGAGGCAGAAGAGGCTCTCATCTTGTTCACTGCCGTCTAGATCGAGCAATCAGTAATACAGACTTGACGGAGCTATACCCCTCCTGTCGAAGCCAATATCTCCACTATGAAGGGTCGGATCACCGCCCACTCATCTCCTTTTTGGACCCTACAAGAAAGAAAGGCAACCACATCTTTAGATATGATAGACGTCTTAAAGGGAATGATGAAGTTAAAAAGATTATCTCTGACATCTGGTCTACATTCTCACACTTAAATGTTGAAGATCGGTTAGTCCTCTGTAGAAGAGCAATCTCAAGATGGAGCAGAGAGACTCAGATGAACAGCTAGAAGGAGATTTCTTCTCTTAAGCTACAGCTAGAGAATGCAATGTCAGATTCAAACCAAGATCAAGATGAAAGGAAAATTCAGGAGATCAATGCTAACCTCTTGAAGGCCTATAAGTCTGAAGAAGACTTCTGGAAACAAAGAAGCAGACAGCTCTGGCTATCCTTGGGAGACTCCAACACTGAGTATTTTCACGCTGTTACTAAAGTAAGAAGAGCCAAAAATAAGCTAACCTTCATTGAAGATGAAGCAGGTGTACCGTGGCACGAAGAAGAGCAAATTGCTAAAGTAATCTCGCAGTATTATGAGAACCTCTTCACAGCTTGTCCTTTCGACAGCAGCCCAACGGTATCAAAGGCCCTTAAACCGTGCGTCTCACAGCAGATGAATGACAACCTCACTAGAGACCCTTCTCCCACTGGGATTAAGGCTGCCCTCTTTGCAATTCATGCAGACAAGGCTCTTGGCCCTGACGGTTTCTCGGCCAGCTTCTTCCAATCCAACTGGGACATAGTAGGACCAGCTATAGTCGGGGAAATACAAAGCTTCTTCTCTTCTGGCACTCTCCCTGCATCTATGAATGTAACTCATGTGAGACTTATTCCTAAGACTAATGGAGCAAAGAGAGTTGCAGATTACCGACCCATAACGTTGTGTAACGTCTTCTATAAGATAATTTCAAAACTCTTATCCTTGCGCTTGAAACCGGTACTCAGCTCTATCATCTCAGAGAACCTGTCTGCCTTTATTCCAGGTAGAGCAATCACTGACAACGTCCTCATTACCCACGAAGTCTTGCACTACCTGAAAACATCAGCAACAGAAAAGAAATGCCCAATGGCGGTTAAAACCGATATGAGTAAAGCTTACGATCGTGTTGAATGGGAGTTTATTCAGCAGGTGCTACACAGATTGGGTTTTCAAGAGAAACTAGTATAGCTAATCATGCAATGCATCACTACAGTGTAATTTTCTTTCCTAATAAATGAAGCAGTCTATGGCTCTGTTACCCCACGTAGAGGAATCAGACAAGGAGATCCAATTTCTCCATACATCTTTATACTATGTGGAGAGGTACTTACCGGTTTATGCAAGGAGGCAGAAAGAAATGGACTGCTTCCTGGCGTCAGAGTAGCAAGAGACGCCCCCAGGATAAATTATCTGCTATTTGCAGATGACACGATGTTTTTCTGCTACTCTACACCAATCTCCTGCCAAGCCCTAAAAGATATACTCCTGGAATATGAAAACGCTTCATGTCAGAAGATAAATAATGCCAAATCATCAGTAACCTTCTCTTCAAAAACCCCTCCCCAAATGAAAGTCTCCACAAAGTCAATCCTTGCAATATCTAAAGGGGGGGGAGGGGAGATGGGAAGTATTTAGGTTTACCTGAACACTTTGGTAGGAGGAAAAAGGATCTCTTCACCTCTACGGTAGATCGAATCCGACAGAGAGCACAGAGCTGGTCGACGCACCACCTGTCCAAAGCTGGCAAAATGACAATGATAAAATTAGTCCTTACAGCTATACTCTCCTACTCTATGTCTTGTTTCCTATTGCCAAGCAGTCTCTGTAAGAGAATTCAATCAGAGCTAACGAGATTCTAGTGGGATGGAATTGATAAGAAAAGGAAACTTTGTTGGGTCTTATGGACTAACCTTTCAAAACTGAAGGCAGAAGGAGGCTTAGGCTTCAGAGATATAGAAAATTTCAATCTGGCTCTCCTAGCCAAGATCGCATGGCACCTGCTAACTCCTCCCTCCTGTCTCCTGGCCAGAACTCTCACAGGAAAGTACTGCCATAACTCAGCCTTCCTTCAAGTCGAGCTCCCTGCTTCCTGCTCCCACGGCTGGAGTGGCATCATCCATGGAAGAAATCTCCTAAAACAACACCCGGGAAAAGCCATTGGAAACGGATTAACAACAAGAATCTGGTAGGACTCTTGGATTTCACTCACATCAGACATAAAACCCTTTGGACCTACTACAGAAGACGCTAGAGACCTCAGGGTATCAGACATGCTTACAACTGATCTCAAATGGAATGTCAAGCGAATTGAGGAACTTATACCTGAACTGGCGACTACAATTCGGTGCTTGCAACCTAGTCAAACGGGAGTGGAGGACGCCTTCATCTGGCAACCATTAACATCCAGTATTTATACATCTAAATCTGGATATCACTCAACCATGACTTCAAGCTATCACCATTCAACCAACGCCCCCATCGACTGGTATAAGGACATTTGGAGAGTAAAATGTTCCCCAAAACTTCAGGTCTTCCTCTGGTCAATAGTCCAAAAAGCTGTGCCACTAGGAGCAAATCTCCAACGACGAGGTATTACTGCTGCTGTAAACTGCCCAAGGTGCAGAGATCAAGAAACGACTACACACATCTTCTTCTCTTGCCCCTTTGCACAAGAAATCTGGAGCTTACTGCCACTTACAAACGTAGCTCACCTAGCTACAGCTCCAAGCTTTAAGACTGTAATGCTTGAGTTCCGGAGTAAACCATGTCTGCCTCCATCAGGAATCACAACAAACATACTCCCCTGGGGTTGTTGGCAGATTTGGATCTCACGAAACCAACTCATCTTCGAAGGAAGAAGCTCCACAGCCGAAGAAGTAGCTACTCGAACAGTTACAGCCGCTCGGGAGTGGATCGCTGCACAAGAAACAACAGACCTGCCTAAATTAGCCATCTCATCCTCAACTGACCTTATCTCTATGGAATCAAACTCACAACACCTTACCTCCTGGTACATAGATGCTTCTTGGATGAAGGAATCTTTACAGGCAGGATTAGGCTGGATTTTCTTCAGACATAAGATCGCGATATGCCGGGGATCAGAGGTACAAGGTCCTATTGGCTCCCCCCTAATGGCAGAGGCCCTGGCTTGCAGATAATGCCTCCGACACACACTCTCTCTCTCTTTGGTAGGACGAAAAAGGATCTCTTCACCTCTACTGTAGATCGAATCCGACGGAGAGCACAGAGCCGGTCGACGCGCCACCTGTCCAAAGCTGGCAAAATGACAATGATAAAATCAGTCCTTACAGCTATACCCTCCTACTCTATGTCTTGTTTCCTAATGCCAAGCAGTCTGTGTAAGAGAATTCAATCAGAGCTAACGAGATTCTGGTGGGATGGAATTGATAAGAAAAGGAAACTTTGTTGGGTCTTATGGACTAACCTTTCAAAACTGAAGGCAGAAGGAGGCTTAGGCTTCAGAGATATAGAAAATTTCAATCTGGCTCTCCTAGCCAAGATCGCATGGCACCTGCTAACTCCTCCCTCCTGTCTCCTGGCCAGAACTCTCACAGGAAAGTACTGCCATAACTCAGCCTTCCTTCAAATCGAGCTCCCTGCTTCCTGCTCCCACTGCTGGAGAGGCATCATCCATGGCAGAAATCTCCTAAAACAACACCCGGGAAAAGCCATTGGAAACGGATTAACAACAAGAATCTGGTAGGACTCTTGGATTTCACTCACATCAGACATAAAACCCTTTGGACCTACTGCAGAAGACGCTAGAGACCTCAGGGTATCAGACATGCTTACAACTGATCTCAAATGGAATGTCAAGCGAATTGAGGAACTTATACCTGAACTGGCGACTACAATTCGGTGCTTGCAACCTAGTCAAACGGGAGTGGAGGACGCCTTCATCTGGCAACCATTAACATCCAGTATTTATACATCTAAATCTGGATATCACTCAACCATGACTTCAAGCTATCACCATTCAACCAACGCCCCCATCGACTGGTATAAGGACATTTGGAGAGTAAAATGTTCCCCAAAACTTCAGGTCTTCCTCTGGTCAATAGTCCGAAAAGCTGTGCCACTAGGAGCAAATCTCCAACGACGAGGTATTACTGCTGTTGTAAACTGTCCAAGGTGCAGAGATCAAGAAACGACTACACACATCTTCTTCTCTTGCCCCTTTGCACAAGAAATCTGGAGCTTACTGCCACTAACAAACGTAGCTTACCTAGCTACAGCTCCAAGCTTTGAGACTGTAATGCTTGAGTTCCGGAGTAAACCATGTCTGCCTCCATCAGGAATCACAACAAACATACTCCCCTGCGGTTGTTGGCAGATTTGGATCTCACGAAACCAACTCATCTTCGAAGGAAGAAGCTCCACAGCCGAAGAAGTAGCTATTCGAACAGTTACAGCCGCTCGGGAGTGGATCGCTGCACAAGAAACAACAGACCTGCCTAAATTAGCCATCTCATCCTCAACTGACCTGATCTCTATGGAATCAAACTCACAACACCTTACCTCCTGGTACATAGATGCTTCTTGGATGAAGGAATCTTTACAGGCAGGACTAGGCTGGATTTTCTTCAGACATAAGATCGCGATATGCCGGGGATCAGAGGTACAAGGTCCGATTGGCTACCCCTAATGGCAGAGGCCCTGGCTTGCAGATAATGCCTCCGACACACTCTCTCTCTCTCGATCTTGAAGACATCAACGTCTTCTCAGACAATCAGACGCTCATCAGAGCCCTAAAAAGCAAGCTCGCGCACAAAGAGATCTTTGGTATTGTTGCCGATATCAAGAACCTCGCAGCTTCGTTCAAATCTATCTCTTTCTCCTTTATCTCTCGATCAAACAATCTAGATGCCGATCGTTTGTGTAAGGCAGTATTACACAACCCTTCCTCTGCCTTAGGTTTCTCTTTGGACCTGAACTCACCCAGAAATGGGCTTGTAAGGGGCTAAACCCAACTTTATTTCCTTAATGATAATTTTAAGTTGATAAAAAAAAAGTAAAAAAATAGAAACTATGACAACTGGTAATAAAGATAAAGTAACATGTATATATCTCAAAGAATGAGATCATTCTTGGATATCATCTAATTTTAAGCTATACATTAATTACCAGTTTTAGTTCTTTCAAGAGGATATATATTAATTTAACATTGTATAGTTGTTTTGTGGATAACTAGTCAGGAGACATGTTAAAAGGACGTAAGATAAGGTTTGTGAGTATGAGTTTAGGTTGTGGCATTCCTTAACTATGAGGTCTTCTTCTCATGTATATCATACAAGAACAGGACTTTGCATCAATGGGATTAATATTATTTTGCTTTCCAATGGTAAATCTTAAAAATTGTTTAAGAGAAAACTAGATTTTGACCCGCTTTTCATAATGCATGTCTTTTTTCCTTTGCGAGTCTCGTATAAATGTGTCAAATATTTATAAGTTCATGTTATATATATTATTGAACTTTCATGTTACATAAGTACAATAAGTTAAATCATCATTCTGTTCATAACAATGTCGACGTGAGTACTTATCATATTATTTTCTATGTTTTAAACTTACAAATATTTATCGTAGTTTACATTACAAAAGATGACAGATTGAAAGAAATGAGAAATACAAAAGAAAATGAAGAATGATCAAATCATATGTGGCTTCAAATGAAAAATAATTATGATAGTTCATCAGCACATAAACAAAAACCATAATCAGCAAACAAAAAATATATGTATATACATAAAATCTTGACATATCTTAATATAATTATTTAAATACTAAATCATTAATAATAAATAGTTATATTGCTATTTGTCAAATTTTTGTGAATATTAAGATGAATACTAAATTATTTTTTAAACTATGCATACATGGCTCCCAACCACTCGCCCAAAACTAGCAAATAAAAATCAACATAACATTTACCCGGATCTTACAGTGGACTCTCTCATCAATTCAGCTTCACGAACTTGGAACTCGCAGACAATTCGGTATTTGGTGGATCCCCAGGATTCAAAAATCACAGAAATCATACCATTGAACATGACTCAGATGGAGGATAGGGATGTATATCATTTCACAAATAATGAAAAATACACTGTCAAATCAGGAAACCATGTAGAACGAGTATATCCAGATAAGAAAAAAATATTTTTATGGCAATTGGTGTCAGGGTGTATAACAATCAAGAAAAATTTGCAAGCGAGAAGGATACAAGGGTATGTTGTGCCAGATGTGGAGATCTGGAGGAATCAATAAACCATGTTTTTTGAATGTCCACCAGTGCGTCAGGTTTGGGCGCTATCAAAGATACCAAATCCAACTATTTTTCCTACTAGTTTTCTCTTCGCAAATATGGATCGCCTGTTTTGGAGAGTTCTCCCGCAAATGGATGATCATCAATTCACGTGGATACTATGGTACATTTGGAAAGGAAAGAACAACAAAGTTTTAGTAATTTGGACATTGATCCCAGGGAAACGCTAAAATTAGCGAAAACATTATTTATACTTTGGGCTGAGTCACGGGTTTTAAACACTTAGAGGGCGGCTCAACATGTAGAGGATACCAATTCACCATCAATTCCAGGAAGATGGTGTTTTTCAGATGGATCTTGGAAAGATAAGGAGATTTTTTTCAGGACGAGGTTATTATAGCACCCTAGAAGATTTCGAGGGTTTGATGGAGGCAAAAAATGTTAGGGCCAGCCTCTCACCTCTTCATTTCATTCGGAGGTGGAAGCGCTAATATGGACAATAAAATGTATGAGAAATTTTCATCAGTGTCAGGTCACATTTGCAATATATTGTTCTCAATTGGTGAATATGTGGTTTCAGAACCAGAAGAATGATCAGCTTTTGCAAGTTATTTGGAAGCAAATTGAAACCCGACCCGGACACTGAACTAGATAACTTACCGGGTCACCGAGTTATTTGATCGACCGTGGGCGAACCGTGGGTTAATAAATTAAATAATTTTGTTATATAATAATTAATATATTAGCTACTGAAAAATATAAGAAATGTTTTATGTTTTAAAAACCATTTGGAAAAAATACTTAACTTTAGTTTTCTTTATTTTTATTTTCATTTCACATACAAAATATTAAAAACTAGACCATCTAGCAATTTTGTAACAAGTTAAGAGTTATGACATAGAATAAAAATATATCAAGACTTAAAATCTATAAGTATTTAAATGTCCAGTGTGAATAATAAAATTATACTTTAAATCCAAAATAAACCAAAAAGTAAAATATAAAATTGTAATAAATTACCGATAACAAAAATAAAATAATGCTAAATTACATCAACTAATTTTGTTAATAGAATCCACATGATCATATGATATTTTTATTTTTGAAAGAAACTAAAACCTTACTTTTTGATTAGAATACAAAACTGATTCTAATAATGTAACCGGAAAATCCAAGAAAAAATAATCAAAATTTAGGTATTGGTTCAACCAGTGGTTCAACCGGTTGTCGGGTTCCAGGTTTTAACGGTTTTTGTGGGTTTTGCAGGGTTTTTAAATAATTGGGTTTTCCTAAAATTCAAACCGAATTACATGCCGGGTCACCGGGTTTACCGGTTTGACCGCTGGTCCGGGTTGGATTTCAAAACACTGCTTGGAAGATATTTAGACCATGAAAGAAATCTTTCTCAACTTAGAGATCATTCATGTACCTCCAACGCAGAATTTAAAGGCGGATAGTCTAGCACGCACTGTTAGGAAACAACCATCTTTTATCGTTCACATGGATGCAGAATTACCAGTTTGTTTGCAGAGTTAGTATGAGTCTGTGTATGTTGATGACAAAAGAAAATTATGCAACCATATTCAGTTAGCTAGTTTTTGTAGATTATTCAAAATAGATAAAACATATTAATAATTTTGATATTTCTGTATTTGTTTAGGAATGTTGAATCACCATTTAATATTAGTTACGTTTTAATGTGACTTATTAAACGTTTCTAAAAGACTTAGCTTTCACGATAAGCTTTGAAATGAAATATTTTTTGATCCGCGCTTTTAAAACGCAAATATTATTTTATATATATTATTAAACTTTCATTCAAAATGCAGGAAAGCATTTACAATTTATTGTTTTAGAAACTTGTTCATGTTTTTCACATGGTGACAATATTCCCCACACCGCCATTTTGGCTGCTCCGCATAATAAATCGGTAAAGATTTAAACGGCCAATTTAACAAAACTAAACACTATTGCTCGGATTAATTTCTGAAGAATAACAAAAATTTATTCTTTAAGCCCAATCAAAAAGATAGACTTTGAGTTTATTACAGCCCATTTGATTTTACTAAACCAGCCGAAAGAACATGCTATATTTATAATAATCATTTTTGTTGATGAGTTTCACAAAGTTTGGATGTGGGACGTTTACACTTTACACTTTGTAGATATAAAGATCTTAAATATATTTAATGTGTAAACAGTTGTAAGGATTTTTTGTATAAATTATTCCCGATAAACTCGAGAATATATAATATTCTAAATCTTGTATTGCTAACCACGATTTTTATTAAGATTTTTTATTTTAAAAAGTATTAATAAGAAAATAAATAGCAAGAAAATAAGAAAATAGGTAGGTGATTAAATGTTTGCAAATATCCAAATTATCTTTAATGAAAGACACGGTTTAGACAGAAAAGGTAGGAGCAATGAGTGGAAAACCCCGAAGTGCATCCTACTTTAATAGCATAGATCTTTAAAATATTTTTTTTCTAAGAAAACAAGACATAAAAAGATACTTGTCAAACTTATCTAAAGAGAAAATCTTGAAAAAAACTCCAAAAGATATGGTCAAAACGTATTGGTAAAAGAAATTTACTAATAAGGTATGATATTATTTTGTAGTTTAAAGGATTTAAATAAAAAGACCTTTCACAAAATTTTGTTTATTATAAATACTACACAATATAATGTCTTTGCACTCCACTCATATCATTTAAATGAAGAAAATGAAACACCTCGTACTTTTTATATTAGTTACTACATACTTTAGGCTACACGAAGCCTGCGAAATGAATCGTGTTCTACTTCATAACGAACTCGGCCCTGGTAGACTTCTCGAGTTCCATTGTTATTCCGTAAACAATGATTTAGGCGTCAAGAACTTAAACTTCAATGCTACTCCATATGTCATCGAGTTCCATGATGATGCAATTCTTATAACAACATGGGATTGTTTGTTAAGGCAAGGAGCTAACCTGGAATATTTTTATAAAGTTGAAGCGTACAGAGCAGGACATAGAATTATCCCTAAATGTGGTCAGATACGTGTATGGACGGCCAAACTTGATGGGATATACTTTTCAAGAGACCTTGATACACCACCCGTTTTAGCTCTACGCTGGAATAAAGCATAATGTATTTCTATTTATTGTTGTTTGACCAAAAAAAAATGTATTTCTATTTTTTTTTCAGGAAACTATAAGCTATTAAGCTACATCAAAATACTATAATAACATATGAGTTTATGTGATGTATATGTTTGTCTGCTAAATCTCTGATGAGGTTCAAGATATTGTCTTATCCATTCCTGATGTTTTAGCAACTGTTGTCGTATGGTCACATCCCCACATTGCCTATACATGAGTCTGATAGCCACCGTGTGTGTACTGGGTTCAGCGGAGAGCTGAAATAATGATATTTAAAATATTATAATCAAAGGAATACTTGACCACTGGTTTGGTAAGCTTGACACCAATTCGAGTTTTTACTTCATACTTTGTCGATAAGAATGAAAGCATCATGCACTTGGAAACTTAGATTCCGATTAGTAAAACTTTATTCTCGAAACCGTGAAAAGATTAACTAAACTGCGGGAAAATTAATTAAATTATGTAAATTTTAAAATATGCTGAATGAAAACTTCAAATAATAAAACTTGAGAAAGAAATTATATAAACATTATTTTAAATTTTGATACATTATTTAATCTATTAACAAAAATAATAAATATGAATAACCAAAATAATTATAATAATAAAATACAAATTAAATTTAACTAAACATTTATTTTATTATAATTATTTATATACTTTTCAATATATTAATATTTATAGATTAAAATTATTTATTCCATCACAATTTATTATTTTTAATTAATTAATATTTATTTAATAGTTTAAAATATTGTCATACTCATTCATAATGCCGTCATTAGTGGACTTGGGAAAATCGTTTGAGCCATTATGGAAAACTTTTTTTTATAACATTTATAGAAAACTATTATTATTACCATAAAATACAAACATAAAAAATCATTTTTCTCTTCATTCTATTATTTGCGAAGTAAATTTTTTGATTTAAACTCTCACATTAAAAGATAGAGCACTTAAAGTCGTTCTTACCATTAATGAACAATATATTTGTTAATATATAATTAACTCCTACGAACGCAGAAATTAAGGGCATACAGTTTCGCACGCAGTGTAAGTTCAAGAAAGCAATTATCGTTTGTTGTCCATATGGATGCGGAGAAATTAAATAGGGTTGTAGAATCTATATGAGTATGTTTTAAGTTGTTGACAAAAAAAAACTTAGGAAAATTGCCAAAACATAACAAAAATTCAACATGGTTGTCCTTTTGATATAATATCGTCATTAAGTTGTCCTTTTAGTATATTTTTTTATAATCCCAAAACTAACCCTTGATTAATCAAATTAATCAAATAAATACATTTTAAAATTATTTAAATATTAAAAACGAATTAAAAGTAAAAATTTAATTAAAATATTATATATATATATATATATATATATATAATTTTAAGTCAACATTTAGAGTGTATTAATAAAAATAATATATTTAACATTTTTTACATTAATATAAATATTAATATAAAAATTTTGATATAAACAATTGAATTCAAAATAATTATATAAATAAATACATTAATAAAAATAACTGAATATATTAATAAACGTTTAATTAACATAAAGAGCACACAAAAAAAAATTATTTTTTTTTGTATAAATTGTACATTTAAATTTACAAACCGATATTTCCAAAATTCGACTAAAAGTTTTTAGTCGACATTCAACAATTTTAGTGTATGTTAACAATTTTATAAATTATTTAAATAGATTAAACTTTTATTAAATATTTTAAATGTTTATTCATATTTGATAAATAATTTTAATACTTTGAACAGTTATAATAAGTAACATTGATATACTAATATTTTAACGTTACTTATATACTTAAATTCAATTATTACTTTTAATATATAATGTTAATTAAAAAAAAATATTCTCAAGCATAGCATGGACAATAAAATTTATATATTCCCTCTGATATACACAATTGAATTTCAAATAATTCTATAAATAAATATATTAATAAAAATAAAAATAAATATACATATATAATATTTAGTCTAATATGTTTGTAAATATATGAAAAAAACGTTGAATATATATATTTTTGTAAGCATATAAAAAAATAAAAAATATATGTTTGTAATGTTATAGGCAAGCACAGAGATTACAAATATTTTAAGAATATTTTTGTGACCAAATATACACGTTTTAGGAAGTTAGAATATTTCAAATATTTTTAGAATATTTTCTTAGCTGAATTTTTTTAAAGTTTCGCAAAAATCAGGTTTTCTTATCCGTAGAATGCACTTTCTACACTCTGTAGAAATAATATATCAAAAAACTGAGTATAACTAGTGAAAACGCACCGTTTTGTTAAAGAGCGATTTTGAGGGCGATTTTGGGGCTAGGTTTTCGACGATGAATTCGGCTGCGCAGCCGGGTTCTCCGGCCTCTCCGGAGGCGGATTTGAGAGGAGAAGCTCGCGATGAAGGTTCTACGGTGGGTATGGCTAGACTGGTAGCTTATTCGAAGAAAGTTGTTCCGACCTCTCCGGAGGCGGATTTGAGAGGAGAAGCTCGCGATGAAGGTTCTACGGTGGGTATGGCTAGACTGGTAGCTGATTTGAAGAAAGTTGTTCCGAGTTGGGTATCTGTAGCCCAGGATAAGCGAAGTTTGAGGAAGTATGATGTCGATGTCACGAATAAGGATGGGTTGCTTTCGGTTGAGATCCCTGATGATGTGCTCACTAGCTCAACTCCGTTGTGGGAAGACTTTGTGGTGGGCAAGTTTCTCGACTTGTCTCCTCACGTAGCGAAGGTGCACATGGTCTTAAACAAGATTTGGAAGTATGGGGATGACTCTGCAAAAGTCGAGGTCTTGAAAAGAGGTATGTGGAACATAGTGGGGGTTCCAATGGTGGTCACGAAATGGACGCCGAGAACAGAGGAAGAAAAGCAGAAGGAGGAGGCGATACCTATGTGGGTTCACCTACAGAGAGTCCCACTCCACATGTTTTCGTGGGAAGGTCTCAGTTTTATCACCAGTGCAGTCGGCTCTCCAGTCAAGCTTCATCCGGAGACTCTTGCCTGTTCTAACTTTGAGGTTGCAAAAGTCTTTGTAAACGTCGACGTTTCAAAGCCGCTGCCTAAGGAGATAAACTTCTCAAAAAACGGCAAGGAGTTCAAGGTGGACTTTCACTTCCCCTGGCTACCTACGAGATGCAAACTATGCAATAAATGGGGACACTCTGAAAAGGTCTGTGTTCTGAAAGGGAAAGACAAGGTCCATGATTCACCCCCAACGGTTCCAATGGAAGAGGCAAAAAAGGGTTTGGAAACTGCGCTGAGCCAGAATGGAAACATTGGGGAGGTTGCTACACCAGTGGCAGAGGATGTGGAGACAGTTGTTGCAGAAGATGTGGCAGAGGATGTGGAGCTAGATGGGATACATAAGGAAGAGGTGCTTGCTGAGAACATGGAGACAGTTGTTGCAGAAGAGGAACTTGAGTTAAATGCATCAAAAAACGGGGAACTGGTAACCAAGATTGGTGAGAATGAAGTTTTGGGAGAGACAAATAAGTTACTGTTGGTATCTTCATCAAAGGTCGGAAGATCTCCTGTGCGTTTTACTCTGAAGAATCAAACTTCGGACTTCCAAATCTCGAGTTCAAAGTTCTCGGTTCTAAGTAATGATGAAGAGGAAGAGGGGGAAATAACGGGTGATGGGTTGCAGAATCTTGCCGTTGCGGAGACTCTTGTAAACAACGACTCGGTCAATGCAGAGGAGGATGATGGAGTTAATACCACTTCAAATCACGCTGAAGAAAAAGCAAAAGAAACACATATGAAAGGGGCAACGAAGGAGAAGAAGGCTAAGTCACAGGATGCGAATCCACTGACTATGAGCACTAGGTCTTCTCGCCGCTATCTTTAATATGTCAAGTTTCTTTTGGAATGTGCGCGGATTCAACAAACCTTTGAAGCATTCCGTGGTAAAAAAGTGGTTAAGCAACAATGAGATGAAGTTCGGATGTATATTGGAGACTAGAGTGAAGGAAAAGAAGGCTGAGAAAATTTTGAGTTCGGAATTTAGAGATTGGTCTGCTATAACTAACTACGAGCATAGCAGAGGAGGTCGGATATGGCTGCTTTGGAGAGATTCGGTTTGCATGACCCCAGTTTTCAAAACGGACCAACTAATAACTTGTTCTGTTGCGTTACAAGATGAAGAGGAGTTCTTATGCTCCTTCGTGTATGCAAGCAATGAGGTAGAAGGCAGGAAGGCGTTGTGGGAAGACCTTTGTCATCACTCTAACTCACCCATGTTTCGTAACAAAGCGTGGATGATCATGGGAGATTTTAACGAAATCCTTAAAGGAGATGAGCACTCGGGGTTCTCAAATCTGATGAGTCTACCGAATGGCATGAGGGATTTTCAGCAGATGGTTCTTCATTGTCAACTCTCTGATATGGGTTATCAAGGTCCAAAGCTCACTTGGTGCAATAAGAGAGAAGAATGATTAATATGCAAGAAACTGGACCGGGTTATGTTAAATGTTGTGGCGCTGCACAGATTCACTGGCGCTTACTCCGTCTTCGAACCGGGAGGTTGCTCCGACCACATGAGATGTAAGATTCAGCTTCTACAGCCTATGGAGAAAATTCAGCGGCCTTTCAAATATGTCAACGCCATAGGGAGACTGCCCAGCTTCCTTCCTATGATACATGCATATTGGGACTCGACTGAGAAGCTTTTTCATTTTACATCGGCAATGTATCGTTTTTCAAAGAAGCTCAAGAACCTGAAGCCTCTAATCAGGGAACTAGGCAGAGAGAAGCTCGGTAATCTCTCCAAAAGATCGGAAGAAGCTCACATCATCCTCTGTGAAAAGCAGAAATTTACCCTTTCTGCTCCTAGTACGGGGGCGATCCAAGAGGAAGCAGAAGCCTACGAAAAATGGCTTCATGTAGCGGAACTAGAAGAGGACTTCCTTAAGCAGAGATCGAAACTGCACTGGTTGGAGGTTGGGGATCAGAACAACATGAACTTCTATAACTCTATACGATCAAGACAAGCACAAAACACCATGCGGGAGATCAAATGCCCTGATGGAAGAGTGGCTAAAAGTCATCCTGAGATCAAGCTTGAGGCAGAAAGATTTTTCTCAGAGCTTCTTAATCAGACTCCGGTGAATTATCAAGGAGCTTCTGAGGAGGAACTACGAAGCTTGCTTGACTTTGTATGTACCTCGGAAGACTGCAGAGGCTTGGAGGCAGAGGTCTCAGCGGAGGAGGTAAAGGGAGTGCTGTTCGCTATGCCCTCTTACAAATCCCCAGGTCCCGACGGTTTCTCCAGCGAATTCTACAAGACTGCTTGGCCTGTGATAGGCCATGATTTCACGGTTGCAGTCCAATCTGTGTTCAAGATGAGCTTCCTCCCCAAAGGAGTTAACTCAAATATCCTAGCCCTAATTCCTAAGAAGACAGAGGCTTCGGAGATGAGGGATTATAGACCCATTGCGTGTTGCAATGTGATCTATAAAGTTGTGTCAAAAATCCTTGCAAACCGGCTCAAGGTAATCCTCCTGAGGATAATCCTAGCCAACCAGTCTGGGTTTGTTAAAGGAAGACTGCTTATGGAAAATGTACTGTTGGCTTCTGAGCTTGTGAAGGATTATCACAAAGATTCTATCTCCCCACGGTGTGCGATGAAACTCGACATTTCAAAGGCTTTTGACTCCGTTCAATGGTCCTTCCTTTTGAACTGCCTAGCCGCAATGGGGTTTCCTAGCAAGTTCATACATTGGATTAAGCTCTGTGTCACCTCCCTTTCGTTCTCGGTTCAAGTCAATGGCGATCTCGCCGGGTACTTCCAAAGTGCTAGAGGACTGCGACAAGGTTGCTCCCTTTCACCCTACCTGTTCGTCTTATGTATGAATGTTCTGTCACATAAGATATACAAAGCAACAAGAGACAAGAAATTTAGAATTCACCCTGGCTGTCAGTCCATTGCTCTTACACACCTTTGCTTCGCCGATGACCTCATGGTGTTTGTAGAAGGGACTAAGGAGTCAGTAGAAGGAGCCCTCTCAGTTTTCGACGAGTTCGCAGCATGGTCTGGTCTCTCTATCAGTCTGGAAAAATCTACTATCTACATGGCCGGCACTTCGGGGGGTGAAAAGCGGAGGATCTTAACAGATTTCCCTTTTGCGGAAGGTGAGCTCCCTGTTCGGTACCTGGGACTTCCTTTACTAACTCAAGCCATGAAAACACAAGACTATCAGCCTCTCCTCGAGAAGATCAGATGTCGCATTACTACCTGGACGAGCCGCTTTCTCTCATATGCAGGCCGTCTACAACTGATTCAATCTGTGCTGATGAGCATAGTGAATTTCTGGTTAGGGGCATTTCGACTTCCAAGCAGATGCATCAAGGAGATAGAGCAGCTATGCTCTGCTTTCCTTTGGATCGGTCCACAGTTGAAGACTACAGGTGCAAAAGTTGCATGGTTAGAGGTCTGTAAGTCCAAGTCTGAAGGAGGGTTGGGGATCAGACCTCTAAAAGAAGTGAATCAGGTTTATGGTTTGAAGCTAATATGGAGTATGTTTATGGGTAAGTCACTTTGGGGCAAATGGATCCAGTAAAACCTTCTAAAGAAGAAAAGTTTCTGGGAGATTAGTGGGAAAACCCAAGCTGGATCTTGGATGTGGAGGAAGATACTGAAGTTGAGGGATGTGGCAAAGAGCTTTCACATGAAGGCGGTGGGTAATGGACGCCACACCTCATTCTGGTATGATAGGTGGTCTTCTCTGGGTGTGTTGTCTGATCTCTTGGGAGAACGAGGCACAATTGATATGGGCATTATGAAAGCAGCCACGGTAGAGGATGTCATTCAGTCTCTACAAAGGAAGAGACGCTATCGTGGAACCGTCCTAAATGACATTGCAAAGGAGTTGGAGATTATTAAAGCACAGCAGTTAAATGAAGTGGAAGATGTTGATATGTGGAGGTGGAGCTCAGGTTTTAAACCCAAGTTCTCGTCCCGTGAGACTCGGAGGTTATTGAGAGAGCCTGTAGCACAATGCTCTTGGGAGAGGAGTGTCTGGTTCCCTCAGGCTACTCCTAAGTTCGCTTTTATGACTTGGATTGCGATGAGAGACAGATTATCTACAATGGACCGTGTAGTTAGTTGGTGTCGAGGTGTTGATACTACTTGCGTCCTGTGCAAACTTGCACCTGAAACGAGAAACCATCTCTTCTTTGAGTGTAGTTTCTCCTCACAGATATGGGATCACCTTACCAGAGGGTTACTACAACGTTCTTACACCCTGGACTGGGAGGGTATTGTAGTGCTGGTCTCTGACTCGAGAATGGCGAAGAAGAAGCTTTATTATCTAAGATATTCCAAGCGGCTTTGTATACACTGTGGAGAGAGCGTAATAAGCGCAGGCATGAAGAACAGGGGTGCCTCTACAAGTCTTAAAGAAGCTGTTGGAATAAGCCATCCGCAATAAGCTCAGCATAGTGCAGTCTAAAGGCATAAAGGGGTTAGAAACCCTTCTACAGTTCTGGTTTGAGACTAGAATGTAAATAGTTTTGGGAGTTTTGAGAGCTGATAAGTAGCAAATTATAGAAGGGGGGTGGTAAATATTTAAGGAAAAGGAGTAGAAGTAGTTCTTTTTTCAATAACAAAGTCACACTAGGTTAATATCCCTTAATTATAAATATTATTGTTATTTTTATTTTCATTATAATATTTTTTATTATAATGTTTGTTTTAAAAGATACTAGATAGAGAATTATAAAATATAAACATTAACTTTTACCAAAAAATGTTAAACAAAAACGAATTGTAAATCCTACAAGTACAATAAATTATTTTTTAAAAGAACATGAAGAAAAACTAAATTAAAAATAAATAAATTACTTTTAAAAGCATAATTAAAATAAAATTGTAAATATTATAAATATTATTGTTATTATTATTTTCATTATAATATTTTTTATTATAATGTTTGTTTTAAAAGATACTAGATAGAGAATTATAAAATATAAACATTAACTTTTACCAAAAAATGTTAAACAAAAACGAATTGTAAATCCTACAAGTACAATAAATTATTTTTTAAAAGAACATGAAGAAAAACTAAATTAAAAATAAATAAATTACTTTTAAAAGCATAATTAAAAGAAAATTGTAAAAGTACACGTATTATTTTCTTATAAGTAAATAAGTTTCTTTTTTCAATAGATAATTGTATGCTAAAAAATTATGACAAAAAAAGTTTAAACAAAAACGAATTGTAAATCCTACAAGTACAATAAATTATTTTTAAAAAAAAATGAAGAAAAACTAAATTAAAAATAAATAAATTACTTTTAAAAGCATAATTAAAAGAAAATTGTAAAAGTACACGTATTATTTTCTTATAAGTAAATAAGTTTCTTTTTTCAATAGATAATTGTATGCTAAAAAATTATGACAAAAAAAGTTACAAATATTTCACATCTATATTTAGGTTTAAGCTTTCACATATTATTTTTACAGAGCACAATATTATTTACATAAAAATTATTACATTAGTATTTTCTTTTAATTTCTTGATACATGAAAATTAATTTCTTCCACATATTTTAAATTTGATGTTATTGTCGTACATGAGTATGTGTGAATATGATAAATATGTTTTTGTATCTATAAGACAAAATAAATAAATAATTAAAGAGAAATTTTCTATTAAAAATAAAATAGTTGTATAAAAATCTAAAAGAAATAAAATAATTAATTTCCTTTTTAAAAGTATAAATAAAATAAAACGTAAAAATTATTTTATATCAATAGATTTTTTTCTGAAATTTTAAAGAGAAGATAAGTGTAATATGTTATATGACAGTAATTTACCTTTTCTAAAATTTTAAACAAAATTGTAAAAGAATATTTAATATTTTTATTTATTTTTTTAATCTAAATAAAAAGGACATTTAAAAAATATTTTTTTTTATTTTTTTTAAAAATCGTAGCCAAATAAATTTTAAAGATTTATTTAATAAAACATTAAATTAGTACATAAGAACATGTATAATGTTGTCATTGATTCGATTGGTCTATTTAAATTTCATTTATTTTTACTTTTCATTTCTTATTTCGGATTGTGTTCAGTTTAAATGTTTATGTATAGTATTTTCTCTAATCTTTAATATAAAGTTTATAACAACTCATCTATGCACCATGATTATAAAATACAAATATTAACTTGAAGTTATGTGTGAAAATGAGTTTTAGTTATAAAATAAATCTCAAACAACATATACAAAAAATCATAATACTATAATAAAATGGTTTATTATTTTATGGTTTATTATTTTATGGTTGTTTATCAAATTAAAACATCAAACAAAACATGTTGCAACGCAACGGGCTCATATCTTGTATAGCATAATCCACATGCTCAAAAGCATCGTATCAGAAAAAAAAACTATTTATTTTTTCATACACATTATATATTACTCCTTATGTTTCACAAAGATGTATGTTTTAAGATTTTCACACTTATTAAAAAAACAAATCAGATTTTAGTTACCAATACATTTTTCCGTAATTAACTATTTCCAATAATTCTTAACCAATAGAATTTTAATAAATACAATTATGTTTTTCGAAGTTTACAATTTACAATTAGTTTATGCATTGAAAATGTAAAAATTGTATCTTTTTGAAACAAACTTTTTCTTTCTAAAACATGGATATTTTGGAAACGGAGGGAGTATTATATAAGACAAGTACTTATACGGTATTTTTTTATGCACCTTCATGTTTTTTTTTAAAAAAGAAAGAGTTTAATCCGGGTCTATTAAAGACACAAACCTAACTCTCGGGTAGGATGTGCAGCCCACGACATACCATCTTCCGGATATTCATACGGACGTATCCGCAGCTGTAGTGAGCAGAACAATGTAAATTAATTTCCGCAGTAGCAGGATCAAACCCAGGCCCGGCCCAGAGGGTAGGTTACATAAGCAGCTGCTTAGGCCCCTAGGCCATATTTCACAAATTTACATTACCAACTATATTATTTGGATATTTTTAAAATTAGCTTAGGGCCCAAAATAAAAAATTTTAGTGTTTGGACCGGCCTGATCGAACTTAGAATGTGTTTGCATCCAAGACCTATTCACTACCATCGGATCACATAACCCGCTCAAAAAGTTGTCAATCTTACACAGTGACCATGCTAATGTCGTTCCAATTTTATCGAATGTCCCCGAAGGGACAACGATCATTCATGTTGGAAAATGCATAACGAGAAATTGTGGATATAACCAAAGTCGTAACAACTTTTAAAAATTATAATAGTATAAAGCTTAACATTCAAAATTGTTTGATTGCTGTGACTAAAATTGTAACCAATTTTTATTTTTTGCTTCTGACCAAATATTTGATATTTAGTTGAGATCTTTTATTATAATTTAAGTATTATTTTTAACTGAGATTGTGGAAAATTTAAAATATTTAACAACTCATATTTTTATTACTAAAACTTCCTGTCTTGATAATATATATATATATATATATATATACTTGAAAGTAAAAGTTTACCATAATTAAGCTATACGAAGAATAGATCGTAAGAACTTCTTGGTTATGAATCAACCCCGTTTAGCCTCTTTAACCGGGTTATATTTTGCTTTTATTGTAATACTAGTTGATAACCCGCGCGGATGCGCGGGATAAATTTTAGTTACTAATGAATGCTGCATGTTAACTTTGTTTTTTCTCAAACAATTACATCGTGTCGTAAGTCCAAAAAGTGTTTAAATCTACAATATATGTGCTTAAGATAACGTTTCTGTTAATCCACATCTGTTTTGTCTTTGTTTTAATTTCAACTGAGAGAAAATTCCAACTGTAATACATCAACAAAGATCCGCACATAGTGGGGAACAAACATTATGTATACAAGTTATTTTTACATATTATTATATATTTTATGTTCATTTACGTGTTATCAAATAATAAATATTTGAATAATTGAGAAGCGAATAAAAAATTGTATATAATTAAACTGAAGCAAGCACATAGATTAAAGTAAATAAATCAAAACATCATTTTATTTATTTTATACGGTAAATAATTATATTTAAATGATATTGACATAGATATATAGTATATTTTAATATGAATATTTAATTGAAACTTATTATTCCTACTCATATGATTTTATTAACATTTTTATATTTTTGTGACAAAAAGATTAAACCATTAATCACAAAATTTTCAGTCTGAGATTTTTTTTTATTGTTTTAGTAATTTATAATTGTTTTAAGAAATTCAATGAAAATTTCAAAGATAAATATTCAGGCACAATACCTTTTCAGTGAAATTTCAAAATGAACATATATGTGTTTTTATATGGTATATAGTTAATTTAAGTGATATATATTTATTTATTTAATATGAATATCTATTAAATGATACTTCACATTCATATGATTTTATGATCATTTGTATTTTTCTATAACAAAAAAGTAAACCATTGTTCACAAAGTTTTCATTTTAAGACTTTTAACAGTTTTAATAATTTACAATCGTTTTAAGAAATAAAAATATAATATATAAGAAAAAAATATAGATTTTTATTATACGATTAATGTGATTTTTTAATTGTTTTAATAATATAAATTAAATAAAATGATGGAGGATACAAAAACTATTATCAAATCTTCATTATTCCAAAACATTAATTGTCCTATATGTGTTAATCATATTAGATAATTTTGTAGCTTTTATTTAAGGAAAGAAAGAAGAATATTCTTTTATGAACTATTAATCAATTTGATAGTTAATTTAATAAAAAATATAATTCATATTTAAATGGACCAACCTATTTTTTTAAGGATTCTGAGAATCATCGTAGTGATGACACGTGGCTACACTTAAAAGTTGTAATGCTCCATGATTAATATACAAAGGATGTTTAGAACAATAAATCCTATATGTATAGATTATATATCACAGATCATGAGTCGTGAAATTTGGATACACATTCATATATGGCAATGCACCTTAGTATATCATATAATTACTAGATTAAGATCTGCGCTTTACGCGGAATAAACATTATATATATAAATTATTTTATGTATTATATGTTCTTACATATTATGAAATAATAAATATATATTGAATAATTAAAAGTCAGTAACTATTACATATATAATTAAATTGGTGCGAACGTATAAATCAATTTTATTAATCCAAACATTTTTTTAAAAAAAATT
>NC_027756.1:41543618-41554916 GCF_000695525.1 Brassica oleracea var. oleracea | reverse complement strand
TTATATGATTTTGTAATCATTTGTATTTTGTCATAACAAAAATTTTAAACCATGGATCGCAAAATTTGAATGTGAGACTTTTAACAGTTTTAGTAATTTATAGTCATTTTTTAAAATTCAAAATATAAAATACACAGAAAAATCTAAATTTTTATAATATGGTTATTGTGTTTTTTTTTAAATTATTTTAATAGTTTTAAATTAAACAAATTTGATAGAAGATACATTTTTTATCAGATCTTTATTATTCAAAATCATTAATTGTCATATATACTTTACCCACATTACGTAATTCCGTAATCTTTATTTAAGAAAATAATAAATGACATTAATAATGAATTTATGGTTAGTTTAATAAAAAGCTTATTATATAATTAGATGGACCAACCTATTTCTCTAATAATTCTAAGAATCATCCTAGTAATGACATGTGGCTACAAAAAAAAGTTGTAATGTTTCACAAATAATGTATAGGGGATTTACTATTTAGGAAAAACCATGTTTAATACCCTTGAAAACCAATTTTTTTCAACATTATCTTCTCCAAAACCGGAGCATGTCACCCTTTCCTAATCTTAAATTTCTAAGTTTCTGTAAAATATTATTAAATGTTAATCATTATAATATCTTATATATAAAAGTAAGCAAACTCATAAAAAGATCAATACAAATGATAGTGTATGTAAAGAATAAAACAAAAAAGCCAAAAAATAGTTGTGAGCAGTGTTTTGAAACCTGACCTGAACCCGCAGTTGAACCGATAAACCCGGTGACCCAGAAAAAATCCGGTTTAAATTTTGTTAAAAACCCAATATTTAGAAACCCACAAAAACCCATAGAAAACCACTAAAACCCGGAACCCGATACATGTTGAACCAATAAATAACTTTTACTTTCTTTAGTTTTTAATTATGTTTTATATTCTAAGTTTCCAGTTAAGAAGTTAGGTGCTGACAAAAAAAAAAGTTACGTTTTCCCTTTTCAGTTTTATATTTGTGATTTTTAGATTTTAGTGAAAATTTCACTATGCCATCCGAAGAAAATGAAGTCAACGAAGTTATAAATAACTAAAATTAGTTGATGTGATTGGTGTTAGTTTATTTCCGTTATTGACAATTTATTACAATGATCTTTTACTTTTGGTTTATTTTGGATTTGTAATTTAATTTATTATTCACATTAGACATTTAAATATTTATAAACTTTATGTCTTGATTTTTTTAGATGTCATAACTCTTATCTTGTTACATGAAATTTTAAATAGTCTAAACTATTTTTTGATATTTTGTATATCAAATAAAAATAAAAAATATAAAAACTTAAGGTAAGTATTTTCTAAATGTTTTTAAACATAAAATATATACATATTCAAACTATTATTTTATGTGTTAGAAAATATTAAAATTTAGTTTTTATATTTTTATATAATAAAATTAATTTATTTATTAACCTGTGGTTCACCCGCGTTCGACCCAGCGATCCGGTAAATAGTCCGGTTCAGTGTTCGGGTTGGGTTTAAAAACATTGGTTGCGAGCAATGTTTTTAAACCCGACCTGGACACTGAACCGGACGACTTACCGGGTCGCTGGGTCACTGGGTCAACCGCGGGCGAACCGCGGGTTAATAAATGAATTAATTTTATTATATAATAATATATCAGCTATGTAAATAAAAATATAGAAACAAATTTTAATATTTTCTAAATGTTTTTATAAACATAAAATAATAGTTTGGATATGTATATTTTTATGTTTAATAACATTCAGAAAATACTTAGCTTTAATTTCTATATTTTTATTTTCATTTGATATACAAAATATCAAAAAATAGTTTAGACTATTTATAATTTTGTCTAACAAGGTAAGAGTTATGACATCTAAAAAAATCAAGACATAAAATTTATAATATTTAAATGTTTAATGTGAATAATAAATTAAATTTCAAATACAAAATAAACCAAAAGTAAAAAATTATTATAATAAATTATCAATAACAAAAATAAATAAACACCAAATCACATCAACTAGTTTTGGTTCTCTCTACCATCGTTCACTTTATTTTCTTCAAGTGACATAGTGAAATCTTCATTAAAATCTAAAAATCACAAATATAAAAGTGAAAAGGAAAAACCTAACTTTTTTTTTCAGTATATAACTTCTTAATTAGAAATTTAGAATATAAAACATAATCTAAAAACATAATTAAAAATTTTTAAAAAGTAAAAATTATTTATTGGTACAACCAGTGGTTCAACCGGTATCGAGTTCTGGGTTTTACTGGGTTTTTGTGGGTTTCTAAATAATGAGTTTTTCGCAAAATCCAAACCGGATTTTTTTCTGGATTGTCGGGTTTACCGGTTCAACCGCGGATCCAGGTCGGGTTTCAAAACACTGGTTGCGAGAGATCCTTAAAAAAATTCAAAATTGGTTTTGCAGTTTAACGAGTCGAACCGGTTCGACGACTTTATATGTGTTTACAAGTTCTTTAGATTTGATTTTGTCAGTGAACTAATCCAGATAGCTGTCTGAGTCCCGGTCGGAACCGACCGGTGCAGTTTTAAAACACTAATTAATTTTATATTTCAGTTTGCATATCTAAATATACCAATTCCAATTCAGTACTATTAAAATTAATGCAAAACGGGTTAATTAAACGGGTTAATCTATTTTGATTCTCATATAATTATATAATAAAAATTAGCAAGTAAACAAATCATTTATATTAATTAAATATAAGTTATACATAAATAAAAATACATAAAATATGTACACTAAAGAAAAAAATTCTTTATTAAGATAACGCTTTCGTTCTTTAAAAGCGCGGATCAAAATCTAGTTACTAATAAAAAAACTACAATAATACATTATTAATTTTATCTTTTCTATTTTAACCCTTTTATTAAAATATATTTTTTGGATAAAACACAATATATATATAGGAATTGTTTTTATTTTTTTTAGATTTTGGATAATTCTTATTATTATTAATTTAATCACTTATCTAATCAAATAAAACTTAAATTTGTTTTTATTTTTGGCTAATTTATATATTTTATTTATTGAAGGTATAAACAATATTAATTACTTTAGTTTTTAACGTGAGATCTTTTAGATGCATGACCTCACGTCGGGCTTCATCCACATACGTAGAGTGTGTATTATCATATTTTTTTACTCCACTAATGCAACACACTCATTGATTATTCATTGGTTGTAACTCCTCTTTAATTCAGTCCATGTCTCCTTCTAGAGCACATTTGAGTAGCGTTGACACTTGTATTCAACATTAGTAAAACGCTGTTTATTTAATGGGCCGTTAATGGGCCAAATTGATTGAGACTAAGATTTTTCTGGTTCGGATTCTTCGTCTCTCCCAAGTCGAGTGAGCAAGTTGCAGAGCGCACACAGTACAGTAGTCTAGTCACACACCACTTTTTGACAGTTCCATAGAGAAAATGGCGAGCACTGAGCCAGAGCACGAGCACCGCGAAGAAGATGCGGAAGTCCACGAAGCTGAGGACACCGGAGCTCAAGTAGCTCCGATCGTCAGGCTCGAGGAAGTTGCGGTCACAACCGGCGAGGAAGACGAAGACGCCGTCCTTGATCTGCGCCAATCACCTCAGTGAGTTTCGCTATCTCCACTTAACCTCTGATCTGATTGTTTGAGCTAAAGCTTATGTATTATTATTGTATACGAAGTGTGTTCTCTGTGCAGTTTCGTGTGGGATGAGTTGAAGGATGAACTCTTCTGCATAGTGGGAATGAAAAGTCGTGTTTATGGCACGCTACCGATTTTTCCACGGCGAGTTGAAGGATGAACTCTTCTGCATTAGATTTGCGTCTATTGAGAGTAAAAGTATATTTGTAGAATCTTCAGTTTTTCTTTTTTTTAATTTAGGTTTTGAATGAACCAGCTATCACCATCCTATTCTATGATCAAATGCGGTTAACGAAGATTGAAGTCACTATTCTGTAGCTGTGACTTGTGTGATCCGGAAGTTTCTTAAATGAAAACACAAGTGCTTTTGTAGTGGTAGTACTTGGAATGTTACCTCATGTTATAGCTTCAAGGAGACGTATCGTTTTGGTCAGCCTTATGAGATAACATGAGGTCATTGTCCAAGACTTGGTTGGTTGGTATCTGAGGTTGTAGGTCTCATCACTTAATGCACAGGTAACCTAGTTCTGTAGTACGTCTCAGATGTTAGGCTACTACTATAATCGTATTTATGTTTGACTTGAACTGTAAGATGCATGCTGGTGCTCTTTCTTAGCTGTGATGGTTAAAAATATATGAGTTTAGGTATTGTGATGTCTGCATTATTTCGTTGGATTTTAAATACTCAAATGGAAATTATTGCATCAACAGATTGCAAAACGTTTATGGAGAAGTTCACTGAAATAGCTGAAAGCCAGCAAGTAGGGCAAAGATAGCAAGATGGTAACCAAGTGCTAGTAGCTTAGTGGTAAAGGAGGTACAGCTGTACTGCCCGCCACCCGGGTTCGAGCCTTGGTCACAACGGATTTAACATCTCTTCCGTTGGGGCGCTGGACCCCTTTCGGAGGGATAGTTGGGAAGGTGGCTGCCCATATACCAGAATTATAAAAAAAAAAAAAAAAAAAAAGATAGCAAGATGGGGACGAAGCTGCTGGTTTACTTGAGAATCTCTCGGCTGTTGATAAAAAAACTGAAGAAAAGACCAAAGAAAAAGGAGAAGGAGAAAGCCCTGCAAAGGAAGAGAGAGAAACAAACAAGGAAGAAGAAGAAGAGAAGAAAACGGACGTGAACACCTGATCACATTACGTCACAATGATTACTCTATTATCATATAATATATGCTCTGGCATCGAACATGATGGTTGCTTTAAAAGGAGTCATTCCTTTGTCATCTCTAAAAGTTTGACTCTTTGCCCTCTGTTAGAGCAACATTATCGCCGGGTCTTAACTGAGTTCTTAGGTAAATTGGGCCGAAATTTAAATCAAAAAGACGGAAATTAGAGCAACACAGACCTTAATTAAGGTGTTTTCGACATGGTCCTTACTTCCACCTGGCAGCATGCGATTGGGTGCGGAAGTCGTGTAGGGCAAAGTCGCGTAGCGGTCTCCAAATCAGTTTTCTCCTTCATCTGATTCTCTCTCGACGGCGACGGCGAAACTTCTCGACAGCTTGTCCGGTGATTTCTCTCTCGACGGCGAAACCTCTCCGTTCGCTCACTCGAAACCGATCTATTCTCTCATCCAAACTTCTCCGTCGTTTCCAATCTAAACGGTATGTGTTCCTCCTCTGTTATGAGTTTAATTTTTTTTTTCCGTTATGAGATATAGAGGATGTCCTTGTTATTGTCGATCTACGAACTCCGCATAGGTTGCATGTTAACTTAAGGTCCAATAGTTGTTATTGTCAGATTGCATGTTAACTTGATGTTTGTTAGATTCGCTGATGATATGATTCGCTGTTGTAGTTCGTCTGTTCTGAGGCTAGTGGCTTCTTTTTTTTTCCGTTATGAGTTATATAGGATGTCCTTGTTATTGTCGATGATATGAATGTCGTTTCTGATTGTATGAATGATATGAATGTCGTTTCTGATTTTTTTTTCTCTCTTATTTGTTGTGATGATATGAATGTCGTTTCTGATTGTATGGTTTGTGTTTGAGTAAATCGAATTGAGGTCGAGTAGTTGTTATTGTTAGATTGCATGGTAACTTGTAGTTTGTTAGATTCGCTGATGTTATGATTGCCGTCTCACATAGTTCGTCTGTTGTAGTTCTCGATCTACTCTTTAACTCTTTAATCAACAAGAACACCCATCTCACATTCAATTGAGCTATGGTCTATCATTTTGTTAGATTCACCGAATACTGGTAGTGGTTAGTTGTTTTTAATTTGACTGTTGTGGTTAATGTTAAAATGAATTGAGAAGGCAACCAAATCTTGTTTTGTGCTAGATAGTTGGTAAAATGAATCGACAAGGCAAGAAGTCAAGTTTGGTTGGAATCAAATCGTATTTGAATTTAATGGAAAGTAACTAAGATGAATTACGTAGTCTGGTTGTATTGAAGTTTGTCTGAAACCAAAACCCCTTTAAATTTAATGAAATTGTAAACGAGACTTGATAGCTTTGTAGTTGTGTAATGTGTAATAACTTCTGATTAGACTTTGGTAGATAATGGTTAGGTGTTTGTAACTTATTACTTGTTACAGTTTCTCCTATTTAATACCAACCATCATTCATTCTTTCATATAATCTCCCTAATCTTCTTTCTGTCCTCTAAAACCCGTAATCATTTCTCTATCTCCTTCCCTTCTCTGTTCTTCTTGCTATGGATTCAAGGAATCCATATAGTCAGCGTTCAAGTTATGTAGGCCTTCTTAACAGTCAACAAGAAAACTTTCCTTATGGAAGTTTTCCTTCTACTGTGAACTTTGGAGCCTCAGAAATCCCTCCTTTCAGTTCCCAACAATCTGAGGCTCCAGGTCAACCTGAAGCCACACTAGTGGAGCGTCGGGAGAGAAGGAAATGGACCCCAACTGATGACGAGGTTCTAATCAGCGCCTGGCTAAACACATCTAAGGATGTTGTTGTAGGAAATGATCAAAAGTCAGGGACCTTCTGGAAACGAGTAGGAGAATACTTCGCAACAAGCCCGCATGGTAGAGAGTTGTCTTTAAAGGGTGAGCATCTCCATTGTAAACAGAGGTGGCAGAAAATCAATGATCTGACGAACAAGTTCTGTGCCGCATACGTTGCTGCAGAGAGACAAAATTGCAGCGGTCAGAATGACAATGACGTTCTAAAGGTGGCTCATAACTTCTTCTACTCTGATCACAACTTAAAGTTTAACCTTGAACATGCGTGGTGTGTGTTGAGGTATGAGCAGAAATGGATAAACCTGAACACTCCTCAAGCTAGTGGCAGTTCAAAGAGAAAATGTTGTGAGGGTGGTTCCCAATCTTCAAGCACCACTGTTGGTGACCATGAGATCCGGCCTGAAGGTATCAAGGCTGCAAAAGCAAGAAGGAATAATGCTCAAGGGAAGGCTCTTTCTGATTATAAGAGCATGTGGGAGCTGAAGATGGAAGATTTGGCGACGAAGGAGAAACTGTCAAAGCTGGCCATATTGGATACTCTCCTTGCTAAAAAGGAACCACTTAGTGAGACTGAAGAAACTGTGAAGAATAAACTCCTGGCAGAGTATTTCTAATTATGTTTCTAGTGAATAATGATTATGTTTGTACTTCATGCTTCTTATGTTCATGTTTCTAATATTTTCTGCTTCTGTCATAACTTATTAATATTTCCTGTTTCATGTTTCATGTTTCTAACTTATTGTGTAATATTATCTTATTTCTAACTATGTTTCTAGTGTATAATGACTATGTAATTTTTTTTCTTGTGTAGGAACAAATGGGACAAGATTATAGCTATACACAACCTTCTGAGTAGGAGTATGGTTTAGGCTCAGCAGACAGTGGCTACAACCAAACATAAGCTGATATTCTGCTGGACCAAGCTGAGATTAGCTACAATAATGCCCAGCGTCTTCAGTACCCTCCGCAACCTGAGGTTGAGTTTGGATTCCCGAAGACATGCTACTGTGGTGGTGACCCTCTTGTAGCAACATCGTACACAAGAAATGATCCAGGCAGAAGATACTACACCTGTGAGAATGCTGACGACGGAGAGTGCCATGTTTGGAAATGGTGGGATGTGGCGGTTATGGAGGAGATGAGAGCTATGCAAACACAGACCGGGCAGCTGGCTGAAAAGGTAGATTTCCTAACCTTCTTGAGTGACTATGAGACACAACTTACCCACTTTAAGGAACTCCATAATGACACTGAGCAGAAGCTGGTTAGACTTGAGCAGATAGTGTGTGATTTAGCTAAGAAGAAATCAAGGTTTACGCATGGCTTTGAATTCGTTGTTGGTGTAGTGGTTATTGTGTTTGTTCTAATAGGTTTGGTCCTCATTTTTAAGTAAACTGATCAAGGTGTATGTTATGTAATGATTCGGATTTTATGAAACTCGGTATTGTATCATGTTTAAACTGATAAAGTTGTGTTTTTCTTATGATTAGGATTGTATGAAACTCGGGATTATATGAAACTTATGTAATGACTCGGGATTGTATGAAACTTATGTAATGACTCAGGTATTGTATCATGTCTAATAACTTATGAAACTGATGTATGATTATATTTTCAATCCGTTGTATGATTATATTTTTTTCCCATATGTCTATTTCCTGTGCCAAGAAGAGAAGTTTATATTGTCTGATCACATGTATTTGTTTGTTTGTTCGACAAGAAGAGAAAATATAAGCATCACAGGAGTGTTAGACATCTATTATCACAAGATGGATACTTTTATAAATGTAAGCATCACGGTAATGTCAGACATCTATTATCACAAGCTCCACTTTAGGCTATAAATATGAGATATCTTCTCCCATTACAAATCATCTTCTCCCATTACAAACCGTCTCTCGAAAACATTTTCTATTTTTTTCCAGTTTAAATGGCGTCTTCATCCCATTATCATTACCACAAAGATGATGATGCTGAGTTTGAAACACCATTTGAAGAAGTTTTTGAAAACTATGCTGTTATTCTATAACCAAAAGAGCAAAAAAAACGTATTTTTATTGAGAGAAACTGGGAAGAAGGCCACAATAAACTCTGGAATGATTATTTTAGTGAGACGCCAACATACCCTCACTATTTATTTTGGACACGGTTTCGAATGAACAAATCATTTTTCATGCGTATTGTGCATCGTCTTTCCACAGAAGTAAAGTATTTTCAACCAACAGAAGATGCAGTCAGACGGTCTGGTCTATCACCACTTCAAAAATGTACTGCAGCAATTCGTCAATTGGTATATGGTGGTGGGGCGGATACAGTTGACGAATATGTACGACTTGGTGAAACAACAGCTCGAAAATGTTTGCACCGTTTTACTGCAGGAATAATCCACTTGTTTGGCGATGAATACCTAAGACGTCCCACACCAGAGGATCTTGAAAGACTACTCCATATTGGCGAACAACGTGGATTCCCCGGGATGGTTGGAAGTATTGACTGTATGCATTGGGAGTGGAAGAATTCCCCCACCTCTTGGAAAGGAATGTATTCTCGAGGAACCGAAAAACCAACTATTGTGTTGGAGGCGGTAGCTTCATATGACCTCTGGATATGACACGCCTTTTTTGGAGCTCCAAGTACAATGAAAGATCTTAATATTCTTGATAGATCACCTGTATTTGATGACATTATTAACGGAATAGCTCCGAAAGTCAATTTCTATGTCAACGGAACGGAGTACCATTTGGTTTACTATCTCACAGATGGTATTTATCCGAAATGGACGACTTTTATTCAATCTATCCGACTACCACAGGGTCCGAAAAATTCTTTATTTGCTAAAACCCAATAAGTTGTGCGAAAAGATGTTAAGCGTGCATTTGAAGTTCTCCAAGCTAGATTTGCCGTTGTCAAAAATCCATTTAATTTATGGGATAAAGATAAAATAGCAAATATTATGAGAGCATGCATCATACTCCATAATATGATTGTGGAAGATGAACGAGATTCATTCACTCAGTATGATGTTTTCGAATTTCAACAAGGAGAAGATGTGGATCTTACATATATTCCGTCAATATGGCTACAAATCTCGGGAATACAATTGATTGTCGAACAAAAGTTCGGAACAGACAAGCCCATCAGCAACTAAAAAATGATTTGATTGAAAATATATGGGCTAAATTTGGACATCTTCTAAATAACATATAATTTATAAGTTTATATCAATTGAATAAAATGTTTGTTTGCTTTAATTTATGATGTTTGTAAATTTTTTTTTTTTTGGCAACTTTGTTATTTCCTTATGTTTTCAATTTTAATGTTATATGTTTTATTTTAAACTTATCTCTTATATGTCATTACTTATTAAAAATAAACAATTAATTTACTAAGGAACAACAAAAAGTCCTACCAATAATCTACACTTTTGGGATTGTTTCTTAGCTTTGTTTCTTACCATACAAATAATAATAAATTAACCTAATGACTCAAAAATTAGTCCTCCCAATAATGTTGCTCTTATTGAATAACATCTTATGATATTTTTGTTCTTGTTGTAATAAGTGTTTTGGCTTAAGATTCTAGTTATATGTCATCAAATTATTATTATCATTGTAGCTTTCAACTTTCTTTCAGACCACAATCATTATCCTAATCTGATGATTATGAGTAAATAATCCACTTAGTCTTGCAATTAAATCATCTCAATCAGGTTGACTAAAGCAGACTCCAACACCTTTGGTGGATATCACAAAGCAAAGTGTAAGTGGTTTGTGTTTGTTTTGTTGCAGCAAGAGAGGGGATGATGTGGTGTTCCGAAAAGAGTAAAACAAACGGATAGTTAATTTAGGGCCCAACATTTTAATTTGGACGGACCCCTAAACCCAAAATACCAACGGCTCCACCACGAGAGCAAATAAAAGCTCCATGTTTTAAAGCCATTTTCCATCTCTTGCCTCGCCAATTTAATTTCCTCTGTCAACACAAGTACTAATAGGTCACTTTTGAGCTGTTCTCTGTTTCTTGAATATTCAAATTGCATTTTTTTTTTCCATTTTTCTGCGTACACTTGTATGTATTTCAATCTTCGCAGTATACTACTAGTAAGTGGAGGAAAAAACGCTTATTCATCTCCGCACTATGAAGTCAGGAAAAATACATATCCAAACAATATTAACGTGCCAAAACATTCCTAAACTAAATAGGAATTTGAATTGCATACCTAAACTTATAATAAATAGCTAAAACATACTTCGTAACTGAAACGTGTCAGTCCATTTTAAAATATATTGATTTATTTTTTAAATTATTATCTTTTAGTTTTTGTCATTTTATTTGTTTGTAAAGTGCCACAAATAATTAAAATCATCAAATTGGCCTTATTTATAATTTCAAAATTGGAAATAAATTTTAATATATGGTGATATATAAAATAGAAATATTTTTTATCAAATAAAATAGATTTAATAATATAAATATATTAATTTTATTATTATTTCATATTAAAATATTTGATACAAAAAATTTAAATAAATAGAAAACAACATAAAAACAGTATCATAATTTAAAGTCTGATTTAATCTCACTAGTTCTTAAAGTTTATAAAATATTTTTCATATTTTCTTAAGTTATTTTAGTTGCAAATCTTATTATGTGCTTGCGTGATATATATAATATAAATAAAATTAAAAATTTGTAATTTTTGTTTGTA
>NC_027756.1:41520395-41543494 GCF_000695525.1 Brassica oleracea var. oleracea | reverse complement strand
AAACTTTTTGTGTATTATTAATATTACATACTAGTTTTGTAGCAAAAGAAAAATAATGTAATATTGTCTAGTGGCAAGAAAATTTTATATAAATATAAATTGAGTGGTATTTCTTGTAAATGTTACATATGAGTAAGATTATTTATAATTAATTCTCATGTTTTAATAAGGTAGATAACATACTTTGATAACTAAATTAATTAATATATTGTATATGATAACTATCTAAATTTCTGATATATAATTAAATTTATTATTTAAATTTAATTAAAATCTGGTAAAAAACGATAAAATTGTACTTATCAAATTAAAATTATAAATACGATAAATTTGATTATTTAAGTTATTTAAGGCATATTAACAAAAAATAGAATTATAGGGACTAAACTACAAAAAAAAATAAAAATAATAGTCCAAATAATCATATAACCGGCTATAGACATGTTTTAGCTATTTATTATGAGTTTAGGTATGCAATTCAAATTCTTATTTAGTTGAGGAGTGTTTTGGTACGTTAATATTGTTTGGATATGTATTTTCCCTGGTTTTATAGTGCGGGTATGGATAAGCCGTTTTCCCATTAAGTAAGTGGATGTATGCTATCAAGCAGTAAAGAAAGAGCGAATGTATGATATAGTTTATTCAAGGTTTGATGTCAGAGGTAAACTATTCAAGGTTTGATGCTAGGTACATGGTAGTCTAATATTATTCTTTATGGTGAAAACCATTTCCAATCTAATTGATATTCATCAATCCAAAACCAAATCGAAATTTTATAATAATCTAAACCATAAGAAAAGTTTGCATATCAAGCTTCTTTGGTGTAATTAAACCTGATAATTCATAACTCATTAAAAATTATATTGTTTTAAAATATTTACGAAAATGCATACACCTTAAATAGTTAAAATCGATCATTAGTTTAATTGTGAGTCCTTGTTCTTCTAAAAATGAGATGAACTAATCCAAACTATAAAAACTGGTTCTAGTTCCGGTTCGGATCATTTTTTTTTTTTGTCGTCTACCCACCTAGGCTAGATCAAGTGGAGAACAAACGAGCTGATCCTCCGAAGAGCATCTCCATCTGCCCGGGTCTGATCTATTAGGGAGAAAATATAACCTCTGGTTTTTACATCTTTTGCTAACCTGTCTGCCCGGCCATTCCGATTCTGAGGAATATGAGACAGTCTCACATCATCGAAGTCATCTTGTAACCTCTGGAACACCTCGATCTCTGTCGCGAATGCTGGCCAGTCCATCGGGTTTGTAGTCATATCCACTAAGTCCGAGCAGTCCGTCTCAAACCGTATCGAAGTGATCCTTATGTCTCTCATACATGAGGCTGCCCAAAGTAACCCTTCCATCTCAGCATGCAAAGCTGAGAGGCTCCTGTTACACGCCCGTAATCCGAAGTATTCTAAGCCCATTTGATCCTTAAGACTCCACCCTAAACCACTGACACTGCCATTATTGATACATGATGCATCAATTTGACAAGTAGGGATTTGGGGTATCCAAGGGGGCACTGTCTCAATCTCTGTAGTAGGGGGATCATCATGATCCTCATTTGCGTCCTCTTTTTCGTTAGCCTTCCTCCAACATTCTGCCTCAAGAGACGCATGTTGGAGAGTGTCAATGGGGGATACGTCTTTCCCATTGGAGAGTGTCAATGGGGGATACGTCTTTCCCATGAAAGAGTTTGTCGTTCATCGCCTTCCAAATGTACCAACAGATCCATGGGAAGGTAATGAATTGTGGTCTCAGAGGAGCCACCTCTTTTCTCTTCCAAAACAGGAAGTTCATGTTTTGATATATAGATGTACTCGGGAAGTAAACCGGAAGGGACAGATAGTCTGATAAAGTCCAAACCTGAAGAGATGGTGGGCATTCAAAAAGAAGATGATTAATCGACTCCACTGGGCCAACACATCTAGGACAACTCCTATCAGTGCCCAGGTGTCTATACATGAGCCTCTCTGCCGTCGCCACACAGCCCGAGATAGCCTGCCACAAGAAATGTTTCATCTTACTCGGGGCCTTTATCTCCCACACATGGCTCTGTAGGCTCGTGAAACTTGGTTCTACAGCCCATTTCTGTGAAAGACTCAACTTGGTCGATCTAAGTAGGTCATAGCCGGTTTTAAGTGAATAAACTCCTGATTTTATATGGTTCCAAAAATATCCATCCCGAGCACGAGAACGAGAAGGTTTCATCCCAAGTATCAAAGGGATATCATCTTGGTTAAAGAAATCTCTTAGAAGTTGTATATCCCACTCCTTGGTATCCAGGCTACCCCAACTCTTTGTTCAGTACTTCATTAGGAATGGTTCTGGTTCGGATCTATTTACCGAATATCTATTTTGTGAACCGAACCAACAAATTGAATGTCTATAGCTTTTTTTTTTTTGGGATCAAACTGAATGTCTATAGCTAACTATTAATATCTAACCACTAACATGACAAAGAAGAAATAGGTCAAAAAGAAGGCTGGAAATGCATGGAAGCTGGAGAAAGGAAGGCTGAAAATAAGGAGTAGGTGTTGTTTGCAACTGCAACTGCAACTTCGACCCTCATTTTATGGCAAGAAGAGTGACTTTTGGTCAATAAAGTTCTTAGACTCTACATTTATATCTTTCTTATTATTTTCATGACTGCCATTTTCATGGATTGTCATTTTCTTACAACTATTGACAAAACAATTATTATCACCCAAGTACTATGTACATACCATTTACTGTGACATAACGCATAAAACAAAACAACAACAGTTTGATTCTATAATGTAAAAACATTTTAATTTTACAAAAATATATAAACCGAAATTAGAAAGCATAATTCTATTTCTATTGAGAAATGAAAACAAAAAGAAATCTCTTAAATAGTCATACGGGAATTTGTTCTTTTCTTTTGGGGTAAACTCCGTTGCGTTGATGAGTCAGCCAGTTTTAAAGACTTGAACAAGTTTCGTGAAAGATCCTCCTTGGCTCCTCGACCTCGTGGTTAAGTCCTGAGAGCAAGAAATATATATATATATATATATATATATATATATATATGTATTTTTTTTTTTTGACAAAAAAATTATATTTCGGAGGTGTATATGGGTATCATATCATATTATATGGTTTTCTTTATTGAACAATAAAATACAGTACAAGATTGGGTAACACAGAAACGTGTAAAGATGTTTACTAGAGTCTAGAAGTAGTTACATAGCGTTCCTCGTCTTCTACTTTTGCTTTATGTTCACGTAAAATCTTCCCATCTCTCCCTACTTACCTTCTTTTCTAATCTAACTTTCATGTGACCTCCATTACCATTGGGTTTAATGTTGATGTTACTTTAATATGGAAGTATAAAGTGATGAGAAATGATATTAAAACAATCCTTTATAAGAAGAGTTCACGAGTCTCTAAAATTCATTCAATTTGTTTTGGTAAAAAATTCATTCGAATTTAAAAGTTGAAACTAATGTCTAGAAGAATTATTGTGCGAGTTATTTTTCAACTAAATGACAATATATGAGATATGTAATCGCAACATGAGATTTCGTGTATAATTATAAAATAGACATAGATGGATGTGTTGAACACTTGAATCTAAATGTAAGTTCGTGTATAATTATAAAATAGACATAGAAAATCATATAGAATTTAGCGATTGATTCATGATATATAGTTATAGAGATGCGAATACGAATTAAAACAAACCCCACTCATCTTTTAAACTCGCAACCTCCTCCACTCTATTATTTAGTTGCAACCACAACACACTAAAAGACAAAGGCCCACAACCGTCACTGCATGTACTTACTTCCACACATCACCATTTCATCAAATATTCCAACCAAGATTATGCATGTAATCCATATATGACATATCAAATATAATATGAATTAACTTTTCACAATGATTTCTTTCGTTCTTCAATGGAATTTAAAGACGACAAATAGAAAGGCAATTGGTTGGAGAATAGGGTTAAAAACTTAAAACCTTGAATATTTTTTTCAGAATTTATATATATATTATATACTTGACAAAATATCCTGATTATGTGGGATTTGTGTATAAATAAAATAAAATGATATAATATAATATAATTTCTTTTATGTTCTCAATACATATTTCTTCTATTAAATCTCATGTTTTTATAGCATTTATATCTATTTTTTTTTTCGCTTTACACTCATATATAATCAACCCTCCAAAGAATAAAGAAAACGTGATCCCCTCAGTTGAAGTAAAGATAACGAGGGAAGAAGAAGGAGAAGAAGAAGGATCAATGACTACGAGTAGCAGTCTCTTCAAAGTCTTATCTTCTTACAACTCCAATGTCCTCTTAGCTGCTCTCCTCTTCCTCCTCTTAGTCGTCCTCTTCGTCTTGCTTCTCCAATTCTACGCCCGCTTTTTCTGGTCAAACTCCGACCAAGAATTCTTCGCCGCTCGACGCCGGCTGAGAAGAAGACGAATCCGGAGAAGAACAGTCACAACGACAAGGATCATACCTCCTGTTCCACTGGGAGGTATTGACGGTGAAGCTTCTGCTGCGGCTCCGACAAGCGATGACAAAGGTTTGGATTCTTCAGTCATTTCTTCGATTCCTCTGTTTGTTTACGAAGACGACGAAGAAGAAGAGGAAGAGGAGGAGGAGTGCGTGATATGTCTTGGTTTGTGGGAAGTGGGAGACTTTGGAAGAAAGTTGAGATTTTGCGGGCATGGGTTTCACGTTGAGTGTATAGACATGTGGTTGTCTTCTCATTCTACCTGTCCTCTCTGTCGATCCCCTGTTCTCGCCGTCTCCGATCAAGAAAATCTCAAGCCGGCCATTAACGGCGACGTTGATGGAATAGTTGAAGCAGAAGAAGAAGAAGAAACAGAGGTTAGGCTAGAGCTACAATTGTTTCCAACCGGAGAAGATGAGAACGTCGTCGCCGGTGATCGGAGACTATCACTGTCTCTTGCTGTGATGGAAGAAAACGCCAAAACAGGAGTTGATGACGGCGTCGGAGAAGGAGAGGTTAGAATTGAAGTGTTAGATGAGGGCGGAGGATCAAGAGGTGATCGGAGATCAACGTCTTCAGCATCGAGTTCGTTGATGAGGATGCTGAGTAGTAGAAGTAGATCGGAGGGTGACAAGGTGTTCCAGTCAGCGGCGACGCAAGATTCGTCTTCATAAAATTAAATAAAAAAATACATTATACTTATAAATCTTGTCAACAATTTTGAAAATGGAATATGAATAACTAAAAAAGCCACGTGCGGTAAAAAGAAGATGATGTAATTACAAAAGTGGTAATCTATTTCTGATTAAGCTTTGGTTGAAGCTAATGATTACGATCTCGACATGACTTTTGTCCATATTTCTGCGACTAAAAAGTAGAGCCGGTATCCGTTAAATTTGATTTGATTCGTTATTCGTTTCGATCCGATCCAAAAATTCTGGATATCCGTAAACTTTCGAAGCAAAACAAATACTAAAAATCAATATCCGTTAAAATCGAAACAAATCACAAATAATAAAATTTTGGAAAGCGGATATCCGATCCGATCCGGCAATATATAAATACATGTATATCTTGATTATATTTAAATTTTTCGCTGTATAAAATTATATAATTATTATTCTAACATATGATTTGATAAATTATATTATTACTTACATAAAAGTATTACATAAAAGGAAAATAACACATTTATGACAATTATAAATTTTTTCTTAAGTTTTGTGTTATTATAATTGTTAACTAAGCTCAAAATTTTTATAAAATATGTAGATTCACTACTTCTTTTAATTTTTTATCATATATATCATGCAAAAACAATTTTGTATCAAAATTTTAAAATTATTTGTATTAATCAAAACAAATGAGATATCCATAAGTATTCGTAAATATCTGCAAATATCTATTTATTTTTCGGATATCCGTTTTTTCGAATATCCGTATTTTTCCGAAATAAAGCAAATCGAAAAATTAGATATCCGTGACATACGAAGCAAATCACAAATACCTTCAAAAACCCGGATATCCGATCCGTGTCCAGACCTACTAAAAAGGCAAAATCTAAGTTCATGTATTTTAATGATCATATCATCATATGTAAAAATCTATATATAAACCTATAGCTGCGATGCGAAAATTGAAGAAATCTATAAGTATTTTTAAAAATTATATAAATTGAAAAGTGTAGAAAGCGACAATGAAATGTGATAGAGAATTTCGGTCATACATTACATTTGGCATCAAAGCATCTACTGCTGTGTTTACTTATTGCAAACTTTAAACTATGCTTTTGTATTCGCCATTCGCCATTATTCTTGGCCTCTGGCTTCCATATCATTTCATATTCAGCGGGACACACCATTCTCTGCAGTCTTATAAAAGACTAGTCATTTTCATATACATTACAATAACTACGAGTTAGAGAAAACGAGTGATGCATTAAGAAAAACGTTAACTTTGTAATGGCCACAAAGATATATAGCCTATGATAGATACTTTGGTGTTTAATCAAAGCATGACTTCAACATCAAAATATGCTGAGAGGTTGTTTTAAAACTCTACTTTTTGATTGGTTACTGTTAAGCTAGATGGAGTTCCAACCTAAAACCAATGGGTGATAAGTGGAGTGGCCCATCTATCTTATATATTACTAAAGATCCCTTCCAACTACCGATGTGGGACCTTTGTCCCTAATACGCCCTCTCGAGATGATGGCTCTTTAAGAGCCAATCTCGGAATGTTTGGGCAAGGATCGAGGGCCAACTTTGGGCCAGGTCGATGTGGATCGGGTTGGACTGCGTAGATCGGGCTCTGATACCATGTTAAGCTAGATGGGCTTCCAACCTAAAACCAATTGTTGAAAAGTGGAGTGGCCCATCTATCTTATATATTACTAAAGATCCTTTCCAACTACCGATGTGAGACATTTGTCCCTAATACTTACTCTATCAATTTTTTTTTTCGTATTTCTCAGACATAATCCTGAAACCTCTAACATTTTTCTTTCTTTTGAACAACAAGATAAAATTGATTAAACTGGATTTAGGTTACAGAAAGTGAATTGCTGATTAAATGGATTGGTAGACAATTCTTTGCAAGCCCATCAGCAAGTCCATTAAGGGCCCGTAGAATGAAACTGAAGCGACAAAACAGAAACGGAGAAGAAACTGAGAAAGCGAAATCATCGATATCGGCGAGAACTCCAAAGAGTTCCGTTGAATACGATCGAGCACTTGAGAGTCTGATTTTACACTGATATGACAGTAGTTAAAGGAGGCCACTTGGAGGAGAGCTTCTCGAATGGCTAGGGATTCAGCCATACAAGGCGAGGAGACAAAGTCTTGAGCGCATGATCCTCTGTGCAGTTCCTTCGACGCCAGCGAAGATCCAGGCCAACCCCGCCGATTGGATCCCTCCCTTCCATGAAGCATCCGTATTGCAGGAGATTTCCATCGAATTCTCAGTTAATGCATGGCATCGAGGTGAGTCCTTTTGTTTTGATTCCTGCGTAGTTGGTTGTGCAGCTTCCCATTCTTTGAGACTTACTAGAGCTTTTGAAAAGACTTCTGTTGCTGATTGAGATCGGTTTTCAAACAGGAGTTGATTTCTCAAGGTCCATAGTGTCCAGCAGATCCATGGGAAAGCATTACCCGTAAGTCCATACGGGGGTAGAGGAGATTGGTGCTTGGAGAATTGCAACTTCTCGAAGAAAGAGTTCTATGTGGAGGTGTCTAAGCTATGTTCCCACGGTCCAAGCTCCCAGACTTCCTTCGCGAAAGGGCAGTGGAAGAGGATATGAGCAATAGATTCCGAATCTCCGATGCGAGTACACATGGTATTTGAGAGCATTCCTCGAGTTTGTAGATTTTCTCCCGTTGGGAGAGCATTATTCCCAACTTTCCAGAGGAAGAGTTTTAGCTTTGGTGACAACGACGTGCTCCAAATGAGTTTGTTCCAAAGGTTTGATCCCCTTGCCCCAACATTGTCTGTCCAATGATTCTTTGCAGCTTGTATCGCATTGTACCCCGTTTTGACTGTGTAAGTCCCTGAATTTTGTAGCGGCCAGATGAAGGAGTCTCGTGCTCCAAGGATGCTTGGTCTCAGACTTAGGATGTGGCTTTTGAGTTCAGGTAACAGTTCTTCCACTTTTGCTATATTCCATTCTCTGGTTTCTATTGTGAGAAGATCTAACACCATGAGGTCTCTATCTTGCAGGGTTAGAGGGCCAAATGGTTTGAGATTTGCCTCTGGTTTTATCCAGGAGTCGTTCCACACAGATGTTGACTCCCCATCTCCAATAGCCTTTCCTAGATGGTTTAGTAATAGGTCTCTGCCCAGAAGGATCCCTCTCCAGCCATGGGAGATGTTGCTAGCGGCTTGAACCTTTAGGAAAGAGGTCTTATTGCAGTATTTTCCGAGGAGGATTCTAGCAAGAAGGGAGTCTGGTTTTGTTAGTATTCTCCAACCAATTTTGGCTAGCAGGGCTTGGTTGAAGCTTTGGATATCCCTGAAACCAAGACCTCCCATGCTTTTGGGTTGTGTTAGTTTATCCCAAGAGATCCAGCAGATCTTTTTAGAACTCACATTTATCCGATCCAATTATTCACAAAGAAAAAAGCTAAACTATTCACTCTCAGTGAAAAAGATAAGGTGTAGCGATAATAGTGATCACACAATGGGAAACCAAGAAGAGTCAAGAATGGTTAGAATCAGTGATGAGGTTGCTAAACTTTCCAACAAGGTGAATCTATTTTTTTTTAACTCCCACTTGATTAACTGTAGAATTTGTACATTACATATTGAAATAAAACTATTTATGCTCAGACCTTTGACCTAGGGATACATAATCAAATGAAGTGTTTGGGCCCAATGACTATTGTTCTATGCATTCAAATGGACCAAATAAAATAGTAACTAAATTTTGTTTTTACTTGGAGAATGGTAGAAGAAGCAAGAAGCAAAGAATGCAAGACACGGGAGTCTCTCTTGAGGAAGTTTCCTGGAAGGTCACTGAGCATAGTGATAGGAGCCAGACGACAAGGATTTTCAATGTAAAACGACGTAGCGCCAATCACGAACGTCACTTTCTACACCAAATCTTGATACAAAAATCCATCTACTAATTATCTTCAAGAATATTATATTTAAACTTTATCTTCTTCTGTGGTGACATTTTGATTAATAATATTCTCTCAAGGCTAATATCTATTCAGAGAGGAACAAGAAACTCCCATACATACACTCAAGGTTTCAAAGACCGCGAGGCACGAGCAAAAGGAGTTGAGAATACTTTGGAGATTACCTGTAATGGTAGCTTCCACGGTGGAGGCCTTGAGCCCTGAAGACGGAGAGCGAGTCCCCTTCACAAGAGACAAACACTACGCGATGCATGGTGAGATCTTGATGATGGTTCTTGTGGTAAGCTTCGCTGTTTTCCTCTTGTTCCTCGTCTTGCTTCCTTGTCTGAAGCGCCGTTACACTCACCACTCCGACGTGTCTGAAGAAGACGCTTCATGGAGCGGAAGAGTTAAGCCATCACCTGTTCCTGTTGTAGTAGTAAGCATACAATCGATTTCGAAATAACAAAAGCTTGTATTGAGCTTCTAGTAACAAAAATTTGTAGAAGCGCGCGTATGTTAGTAGTCACTATATCTCTTCACTACATTACAACATTGTACCCAACTGCAACAACAATATGATGTCTTTTCACTAACAAGTACATACACAAGATTATGGCAACTAAGGATGTAGTTTTTTTTTACTACATAGAGGTAATCAAGCTCGAGGACTCTGTATTAGAAGAGTAGAGTACCGACCAAGGCAGAGGTTAAGGGGATGGTGAGATTGTCATCTATGTCGGTGCTTATCGGGAGTGATTCTATAAGAGCCGATGCTATGGAGATGACTAAGAAGCGAAGAATCATATCCCACCCGGTACTCTCCATGTAGCCAAATGAAGAAAAGTAGTACATATACCCAACAGATGCTAAGAACCCTGCGATTGCCATCCCAATGCTACCAGCTAATGATTTGTTTCTGTTGTAAGGAAGCTTCTCTGTTCCAAGACGCCTCCCAACAATGTCAGCCATACCTTTTTAACATGATGTGAGCGAATCAGAACAAAAGTTGCTAATGTTAATGAATCAGAACCAAAGGTAAGTGTAGGTACCATCTCCTGCGCAGAGGTTGCATATCACAGCGATAGAGATGGGGGATGTTTTCCAGTAGAAGAAACAGGCGGATGTGATTGAGAGTGCATAATAAAGCGGTCCCTTAAGTAGTTCCCTGATGAAGAAGAAAGCAACTACAGACACTTTGTGAAGTGACAACGAGTGATGATATTACACACAGGAACCAAGATGACTAAGAGAAAGACTAATACTCTAAGCATGTGAGAGGTATTTTTGAGCAATTGAGCTATATACCTGCGATCACCGTGTCTGCTCATAGACTTGATAGTACCTTCGTCTTGGTAGACTCCGAGGCCCAGGAGAAGCATCCTTACTATATTGAGTCCAGGTACAAGAGAAGCCAGAAGCGCTCCTTGGCGTCCAGAACTGAAACAATTGGTATTGAAGTTACATAGTGCCAAGATGGTTAGTCAAAATAGATCCTTTAAAATCCATAATAATAATAATAATACCTGAAGAGTGGCCAACAAAGCATAAAAACAAGACCAATATTGATGTGCACAAGCTTCCTGATAAGTTTCTGAAACACAAGGGCAAGCTAAAACAATTAATTACACACTCAAGTGAGCCATGAAAATTCTGGTAGTCCTCACTCGATCAGAGAAACTATGGCTCTTACATAATTAATGGTGTTTTTTTTTTATCACAATGAGGTCAGAGAAACTATAGCTCCACATGTTTATCAACGAAATAATCCCTTAAAAGTGTAAGCAAACAACAGTTAAACCTAAGAAAATTCATGAATGTGTTTAAATTTTCAAGTTAAGATGATGATATAGTCTCATGATTATACGCACGGGTTTCAAAAAAATATCAAACCTCAATTTGGTTTCTGAGCAGCAGAGAACATTTTTTCACACTGAGTTACCAGATTTGGGGTTAGTTTCCTTTTCTCTTTCAGTGCAAGTTGAGCAATGTTATTCTACCCAAATGCGTCTCTCGCTTTCACATTATAGTTTTTTTTCTGGCCATTAAATGCCATTACTCGATAAAGCACCAAAGACAGCTACTCACTCAGGCTTTCATGTGAAATTGTATTATTGTTCGGTACCTGATCAAAGAAGCCGCGCTTGCCAATCTCACCCCAGAAACCGAGGCAAGAGACCGCCACGACGCTGGTGATCCCGGAGGCGCAGACATCCGATAGTACCGAATTGTCCGGAAACATGACGGCGAGTGAAGGCGTTAGACTCCTATGAGAAGGAGGCCTGCGGAGCGTGAAGGTTGCTGCTGATCTAAGGGCAGTTGTAGTCGCGATTCGAAGAGTTAGGAATCGTGGAATCGGAGAGAAGAAGCAAGAAGAAGAGTCCACAAGGACAAGGGAGGAGATGCTCTTGGTAGCCACCATTTTCTCTGCTAAAACAATTTTTTTTTTAATAATTGCTTTAAATTTTTTATTTTATTTTTTGACATCATATTGGTACTGTTACTTTGCTACTTGTTGCTTGGATATTTTCTTTCTTCCATATGTTCTTTCAATGTGTTATTTTTTGGGAAATTTGGGAAAAGGAACTAAATAACTATATTTTTGTCTCCTTTAAAATTAAAACCAAAATCTTTGTGTATAAACAATAATGAAAATCCAGTTTGGTCCTTTCAAATTAATAACTAAATACAATTATTAAGAAAAGTAATATAATTTACATTTTAATTTTACTTTTGTTATCTAAGAAGTAAAATAATAAGAAGTTAAAAATCAGAAATAAAAAATCAGAATCTATCGACTCCGACTCTTCTTTCCCTCCATCGAAGAGCGATTAGGTTTCGCCGTCGACACCTTCTTTCTCCGACATGTCTTAGTTTGTTGGAGACCTTTAACTCATCGTCACATCTCTCCTTCATCCTCCTTCTTTCGTATCTCCTCTTTAAACACCACCAATTAGAATAACTTTGTAATCTCCGCCGGCTACAATTGGAGTTGTTCAAGCTCGGACAAGCTTCTTGTCGCCGGTTGATAAAGGACGATTAGCATCACATTGTTCTTCGTTTGCTCTTAATTCATCTTGGTTCCCAAAACTTGGAGTTTAGGGTTTTGAAATCCCCTTTAGATTTTTTTTTTTTTGTTCATAATTTGTTTATTTGCATGTACTAGGAAGATATTTGAATTGTTAAAATACAAATCGATTCATGTTTATGGTTTCAATTTTTTTTGGAAGACTATCTAGTTTAAAGGTTTAATCTTTAAACATGAACTTGATTTCTCTCTGATGGGTTTAACACAGTATTTGTCTTGGGTGTTGTTGTAGATTGATAAGCTTAAAGCTGGAGTACTAGTTGGGACTGGTATGGGTCATAGGAGAATAACTCCATTCTTATTCCTTATCCTATTACAAGCTGGAGTTCTGGTATGTTTCAGAAACTCTTACTCTCTCATTGAAACTATAAAATTGTGCACGTTTTGTTATGTGTGTTTGATTCATTGTTGTTTTTAGCGGAAGACTCTTATTCTAGTTGAAACTTGTAGTTGATTAGACCGGGAAATGTCCTTGCATTTGAATTGTACTACTTTTACAAAGTTGGTTTAATTCACCATGTGCTTGGCTTATACATATTGCATGTTGTTTCATCAAGTCTATTAGTTTTGTTAATTTATTCTATTCTCTAATAGGTGATGGAAAGCTTGGAACATTGTGATGAAACACGATGTTCGAATTGTAGGAGAACTTTCCCTATGGTGAACAAGCAGTGGAGAAAGTATAGGCTCTTGATTTTTTTGTCCTTTTGATTGGATCTTATTTGTGTATCTTCTGTAAGCAGATCAAAAGAAAATGTAACATTTGAAGTGAAGTAATTTTTGCTGATCCATCATTAAAAAACTACTCTTCGGTTATGAATCTTCTATGTTTTGTACATCTCTGCTTCCCTCTCTTGTCCAACATTTCTTAGCCTCGTTCTTGCATATCTCCACACCATTATATGTTCACTTGACACAAAAATGCTCCACATCGACTTAACAGCTAAAAATGACTTGAAAACCATGAACATAAAGTACATGAAATCATTGCCAAAAACTCTCACCGACCGTATTGTAGACCACACTCTAAGAGGCTGTATCATGCTTCATACTTGTTTTTATTTGTGGATAACTAATATGCTCTTTATATAGTCTTTGATCCTTGTTGTTATAAATGAAATTTTATAAGTGAAAGAGATTCTCGTTAAGCATCAAAACGCTTATGTACACAGCTACATGGCCAAAGGAAGTTAGGTCTTTCTTAGAATCGAACTTAGGACATGGACACTAAAACTCCCCTTTGTTCCCACTAGACCATGACACTATGTTATTTTTCTAAAAGTTGTTCCTAATATATCAAGGAAGAAGACGGTTTTGGTCAGTTTTTTTAACTTTTTTCATAAATTATAAAAGGAAAGCAATAAATAATTAAAAGATTACCAAAATATTTTCTAACCATTTTTAGCTAGATTTTTGGATAATTGTTACAAATCTAGTAGAACTCTTGTTCTACCATAGTTAGGAAGTAGCTGAAACCGTAGATATTGTATACTACATAAGAAGATGAAAGGTCCTATGGAAGAATTGATGTTCTAGAAATGTAGATATATGTTTGTTAATTAGGCCTTATGTTCTTCTCGACTTACAGAACATTGAAGGAATGGAAGATTGGTTATTCTGGTTTAGTAGATAGAAATATATTTGGTATATTTTATATTCTGCTTTAGTAGTTCGACATGTTTTCGGTGTATTGTGTATTCTATCTTAGGTAGATCATTGTGTTTTAGGTAGACTGCATATTCTAACTCGTCGTAGATGATAGATTTGATATACTAACATCTTTAGTTCATTTTTGAACTTACTATTCTAAATATTTTTTTAATCCAAAAATATTTTTCATATACACACATGCTTGACTATTTCGTGTTTTATATTTTTCTTATTTTTTTTGTATTGTAAATATATTGGTATGAATTTTTATTTACAAAAAGAGTAATGAAAATCTAAAAGTGACAAAATTTGATTTTATACTAAGGGGACAATAGTTTAGTTTACTTGTTATTTTTTCCCAAAATTCCCATTTTTTATGGGAAGAAAACAAAATGGTAATTCAGTGAACCTGAGATATCTTCTTCGTTCTTCTGGTAATGGATGAATCTGTTCAGTTTGAATAAAATCTCATCTTCCTTCGTAAAATCCTAATCTTTCCATAAAGGTCCCGATTTCTTTTGTAAACCAGCCAGCTTTCCTTAAGCCCATGTGTTAGTGGGCTTTGTTTTATTAGACCATTATGATTACGGTCCGGCTTAAAGTAACAAATCGCGTGAGAATGTCTGTACGGAAAAAGAACATCAGTCTTTTTGCTTCATCGAGTTTATACCTGCTTGTCTGACTGACCACCACAAAATGTGTTACAATGAGCCTATTTTGGGCTTAATATTTGCTAAATAAGTCAGCCTGTTTAGTAGAAAGAGTCAGAAAAATCAAACCTTCATGAATCTTTTTCATTCAAATCATTTTTCAGGATCTTTTTTGGGTGCAAATGTTCAAGAAAAAAAAATCAGAATTAATAATTCAGCTATGACACGATTCGTTATCATCCTTTCAAATACGCATATATTTTGAAAAAGCATAGAAAAGTGATTCAGATTCCCCTCACATGGGTTGCCGAGACACATGACCACACAACTCTTCTTGCCTTGCCTTGTTCATTATTCATTTTTACAACTATTCTAAGAAAACTATATATTATTTTTATCTAAATATATTATATGTGTGTGGCTGATACCAGTTTTTATTAATATTTCTCAAATAATGCCAAACTAATCCTCAATTATTAAGCTGTTGACAAGAAAAAAATCCTTCAATTATTTTGCTATTCATGTATTATCTTTTGAAAGTACACTTGCATGTGTTTTCCAGGTGTGCGAGCAAATAGCATCAGAATTGGTTTTGTAGTTTTTCCTACTTTATTTTAGTTATAATGTTTTATAATTGGTTGATGGGATTTGTTGGTCCAAATCCATGTTAGAGACTAAAAGTGTAACAAAGCTAAAACTATAAAACTTCAGAAAGTATTTATGAAATAGTAATTTTATTTTCTAAACACAAACAAACACACTCAGTTTACTGAGTAAAACCCATATTAACAAATGATTAGCAGCACTGATCAAGTAAGGATATATTTAAAAAAAAAATTAATTTACTTTTTCTAGATCGTGTTATGTGTGGGTTAAGTACATCATCAAGAGACCAAGACCACTTTATTTGCTTGCCATTTAAACCACAAGTAATCTAACCTAACCAATCGTCTCGTTGATTATTCAAACTGGGTTGAACTGATATTATACGAATATAGAAGATAACCGATAAGGACCACATAACTAGCTAACCAACCAAATTTGGCATCAAATGAATGAACCCTGGCGTTGAATTTTCAAGAGATGCTTATTTTGTTCTTTAATCAATAACTAAAACAAACCAACCATCTTATTACAATCTCCTTAAACTATAGTGTTTAATTATTATTTTTGCAAATATAAAAGGTAAGTGGTCTGGTTCGTAGCGCACCCATTAGGAACCACTACCAAACTAGTCAGTGAAGTTCGCAACCTGTTCTGCCTTTTTTTAAAGAATCGATGCTATTTCTCTTTTTCTCTCCATTAAAGTTTTGACCTTTTTGTTTTTAAACGAATCACACTCCTCATCGTGTACAGAGCCTCCCTCTCTCCACTTCCACTTACTTCTTTGTAAGCCTCTCTTCTTTTCTCTCCAATCTCTCTTCCGATTTCAAGAATGCGGAATCTAAAGCTATTCGAGAGGTTCAAGAGCACTCAAATCCACGCCTTCACTTCATCACAAGACTCTCCTTCCACAAGCACCAATGGCAGCAGCAGCAGCAGCAGCCCTCGGATGAACTTCCTACGCCACCCCAAATCAACCTCCAAATCCTTCTCTCGCTCGCTTCTCCCTCACGGCTTCCCCACCACAGACCTCCTCGAGCCTCCTCTGGACTCTAACCTCAAACCCATCGACTTGGTCGAGTCCTTATCGAATCTCTACAGAAGAATCGAGTCGAGCTCCGAGTCCGAGACCTCGATGCTCTACCTCGAGCAGTACACTGTCCTCCGCAGCCTCGGCGACGCCAAGCTCCTGCGCAGGTGTTTGCTCAACGCCAGGAGGCACGCCGTTGATGTCCCTTGTAAGGTTGTTTTATCCGCTTGGTTGAGATTCGAGAGGAGAGAGCACGAGCTTGTGGGAGTTGAGTCTATGGATTGTAATGGGTTTGCTATTGAATGTCCCAAGAGTAGTTTGAGTCGTGGTTGTGATTTGAATCTAGTCAACGAGCATTGTAAATGTTGTGAGGAAGAGGAGATTAAAGTCTCTAGAGCAGATGAGTTTTCTGGTCTAGACGAGGAGAGTGATTTCACCTTCTGTGTGGGTTTAGAGAAGGCTAAGTGTGTTAGGTCACGAATAGCATCCCTTTCACGGCCCTTTGAGGCTATGCTGTACGGTTCTTTCGTGGAGTCAAGAGCTTCTGAGATCGATTTCTCGGAGAACGGCATCTCAGTTGAGGCAATGGTGGCGTTGAACATATACAGTAGACTCAAAAGAGTTGATCTGTTCCGTGTCGAAACGGTCTTTGAGCTTCTTGGACTAGCCACCAAGTTCTGCTGCGACGACCTCAAGTCTGCTTGCGAGTCTCGTTTGGCTTCATCTATCACTGACCTTGACAAAGCGTTAACCTTTGTAGACTACGCGCTGGAGGAGCGCGCGGAGCTGCTCTTATCAGCTTGCTTGCAGGTGTTTCTGAGAGAGCTTCCTCAGTCTCTCCACAGCTCCAAAGTGATGAGACTCTTCTGCAGCTCCGAGGCGAAAGAAGGGTTAAGTTTCCTCGGTTCGGAGTGTTTGTTCACGCTGTACTACTTCCTCAGTCAAGTAGGGATGGAAGAGAGGCTCCCCACGGAGGCTATGCTGGTGTTGCTGGAGAGAACTCGTGAGTTTGCTCGCGCGAACTGGCAGAAGGCTGTGGCCTTGCATCAGATGGGGTGTGTTCTGTTCGAGAGGAAGGATTACAAAGCAGCTCAGTTTCATTTCAGATTAGCTTCAAGCTTAGGGCATGTCTACTCGTTAGCTGGGGTAGCAAGAACTGAGTATAAACAAGGGAAGAGTCACTCAGCGTTCAAGCTCATGAACTACCTCATCTCTAAGCACAAGCCGCGTGGATGGATGTACCAGGAGAGGTCTCTCTACAACGTCGGAGACGATGAGAAGCTTAAAGATCTAGCAACCGCCACTGAGCTTGACCCTACGCTGACGTTTCCTTACAAGTATAGGGCTGTGATGAAGTTCGAACGGAAGCAGGTTAAAGAAGCGTTCGAGGAGGTTGATAGATTGATTCAGTTCAAGCTTACTCCAGACTGTCTCGAGCTGAGGGCTTGGCTGTTTTTAGCCGTTGGTGACAAAGAGAGTTGTTTGAGAGATATAAGAGCGGTGCTGACTTTGGAGCCCAAGTATGTTGTGTTTGGTGGGAGGATGAGAGGTGATTTGGTGGAGGCTTTGACCGCGCAGTGTAGTGAAGTAGATTGTTGGGTGAAGCTTTACGATAGATGGTCAGCTGTGGATGATGTTGGTTCGTTGGGTGTTGTTCATCAGATGCTTCAGAATGATCCCAGCAAGAACTTTCTGAGGTTTAGACAATCTCTTCTTCTCTTAAGGTAAGAAGATTCTTTCTTTCCTTTTTTTTTGTTTCTCAGACAAGCTGTGCTTAGGCTTGGGCGTTCGCGCTGTTGGATTCGGTCCGGTTGATTAGGATTTTTTGGTACTATGTTCATGAATCTCATTCGGATTTTACTAGTTTTTAGATCGGGTTTGGTTCTTTCCGGATTCGGTTTGGATCAGATTATAACCAACGTCTGAAATCGGCCAAAAATATTTTTTTAAAACTTAAAAATTAACAAAAATACTCAAAATATATAAATTATTCAAAAATCTAACTATTAAAAAATACCTAAACTAACTAAAAATATTCAAAATAACAAATAAAAACTATAAAAAACTTTAAAATATCTAAATTACCTTAATGTATATAAAACGTTAGTATATTTAACTATTTTCGGATCAGATTTTGATTTGGTTCGGGTTGTACCCGAAACCGGAAGTAAGTTCGGTTAGGATATTTTTGTATAACAGTTCAGATGGGGTTTCGGTTCGGGTTAAGTTCGAAGTTTCGATTTGGGTAAAAACGCCCAGGCCTAACTGTGATTATGAGCTTTTCAGGTGTTGAGAAAAACTGCTTTGTGTTGTGATCTTTGACAGATTGAATTGTCAAGGAGCTGCGATGAGGTGCTTGAGAATGGCATGGAACTTGGCTGCTTCTGAGGCGGAGAGGTTGGTGTACGAAGGTTGGCTTTTATACGACATGAGCTATGTAGACGAAGCTCTTGCTAAAGCGGAGAAGGCAATCTCCATTCAACGCTCCTTTGAAGCATTTTTCCTCAAAGCATATGTTCTAGCTGAGAAGAATCTCGACCCGGACGAGAGCTCTTGTGTGGCTCAGGTTCTAGAGGAAGCCCTCAAGTGTCCTTCGGATGGGCTACGCAAAGGACAGGTTATTAGCATTTCAATTATTTTAATTTCTCTTAATATTGTTTTCTCATTGTTCTTTTTTGTTATGCTTTTTTCCAGGCGCTGAACAATCTTGGGAGCATCTACATCGATTGTTCGATGCTAGATCAAGCTGAAACTGCATACAAGAACGCTCTAGAGATCAAACACATTCGTGCTCATCAAGGCCTAGCAAGAGTTTACTTCCTGAAGAATCAACGTAAAGAAGCGTGCGAGGAGATGACAAAGCTGATCAACAAGGCGTTTAGCAAAGCAGCAGCTTACGAGAAACGGTCTGAGTACTGCGAACGTGAAAAAGCCAAAGAAGATCTCGACATGGCCACAACACTTGACCCTCTGCGAACCTATCCTTACAGATACCGAGCTGCTGGTAAACTAAACTCTTCCCTTTGCCTGTTTAACATCGTATACAATCTGTTGAATTCTAGAAGTTAAAAGAAGCGATTTGTCTGTGTTGCAGTCCTGATGGATGATCAGAGAGAGACAGAAGCAGTGGAAGAGCTGTCTAAGGCTATAGCTTTCAGACCGGAACTGCAAACGCTGCATCTCAGAGCAGCGTTCCACGAGGCTACGGGGAAGCTTTCATTGGCTGCGCAAGACTGCGAAGCTGCTCTCTGTTTGGACCCTAACCACACCGAGACGCTTCATCTATACAGCAGATCCAAGGATCAAGCTTCATCCATTGACAACACCATTGTTGGCTTAGATTAGTAGTTTCTAAGGTATTATCAACCACACCAAGATACTTTTACTCTTTTTTTCTCTACTTTATACGTTAAAATGCTGTAAAGTAGGCATGCTGGTTCGGATAGTTCGGTTTGACCAAAATCTAGCCGAATTGAACGGGAAGAAGTTTGGTTTGGGATTCGGGTAGTTCGGTTTTAAATTTTTTACCGAAACTAACTGAGGTTTTTGGATTTATTTATATTTTGGCTAAATATTTTGTTAAATTCGGTAAAATTCTGGTAACTTCGGTTTTCTCGGTTAATTCAGTTCAAAATTTTGGTTAATTTGGTTAGTTCAGTTTGAAATTTAGTTAACAAATTTTTTTTTTTGAAAAACCAACTAATCAATTACCAAACCGAACCAAAAATCAAAATTTTCTATAAACCTGCAGAACCGAACTCATTACCGAACTAACCGAAATTTTGGTTCTAAACTGCAGGCCTACTGTAAAGTAACTGCCATTATTGATCTTACCATACGTTTCTATGCATATGCAACTTTTCGTAGATATATATATATACAGTATTTAGTCTTTTAATGCAGATGAAAAATATTAGCATCTTTTCACAGTGACATTTGTGTATCTACAGGGGACACCTAAAGGGCAGGCTCCTTTGTCTTTAGTTTCCATCTGTGGTTATGATCTCCATCTCAGTCCACCACCGTGGAGATAGCCTAGGCAGTGCTGCATCAGCTTCTATTCCGGTGATCTCTCTCAACTTCACCGCAACCTTTCTCATTGTTGGCCTTTGAGCTGAGTATGGATTCATACACTGCCTAACCACTCCCAACAACCTCTCAGCAACATCCTCCTGAAACGTTTTCAGGGTCGGGTCTACAAGTTCTCTCGCCGGCTTGGGTTCAAGAAACAAAGGATCAGGGTCTGGGAGCCTCCCGCTGATGATTTCAAACAAAACGGCGCCAAAGTTTAAGACGTTGGTTTGTGGATCAAGCGTTGAGTGTTCTAAAAGGTTCTTGCTCGAGGAGGATTCTTTGGAGGGGGAGATGAAGTTGAGGACGGAGAAGTCTGAGACTTTGGCGGCGTTGTCTTCGGTTAAGTAGATACAAGAGGAGTCCAAGTTGGTGTGCAAGATGGGTGGGTTGAGATTGTGCATGTGCTCTAGACAGTAAGCTATTCCCATGAAGATTCTGAGTCTTGTAGGCCAGTCCAAGTGCTCCGTGTGTTGAGCTTCCATGAAAAAGATCAGTTCAACCGCTTACAGATCAGATTGTGTTAAGTTTAAAAAATAGAGTACTCACAGTGCAGATGCTCGGAGAGTGATCCATTAGGAGCGTATTCGAAAACAAGCATTCTGTGGAAGGGCTCGTTCTCATGGCAATACCCAATCACATTCAGAAAGTTCTTGTGATCTACTTTTGCTAACTTACGAATCTGCACAGACAGAGAAGAATCATTTTCTGTTGAAAACAAGCACATTACCAGGTTTTTGATACCTTTTGTAGCAGCTGTATTTCCATATCGGTAGACCAGTTTGCACGAGAACCAGCCGCAATGGAGACAACAGCGATTTCAGCACCAGTGGATAAAGTCCCTTTATAGATGGTACCGTCTGAGAAAGAGCCAATGATGTTACTGAAGTCTTCACATGCTGCTTGTAGCTCTGATAGCTGCTGCCTCGGAACATCTGCCACAGTGCAAAACTATAGCATCAGAGAAGAGAAGAAGGATAGAGAGTGAAGACTAAAGAGCGTGTGTTGCCTGTGATAAGAGGATTTTGAAGCTGGCCACTGCTGGTCCAAGGCTTGATTGGAATTTTTCGGGTGTGGATAAGAAAGAAGATGATTAATGCCACCGAGACTGTGAACACGCCAACGACTATGCCCACGATCATAGAAATATTAATAGTCTTTTTAGTCCTTGGAGGTGGAGACAGAAGTTGTGGAGGATCAGAAGGTGGGTTTGGGGTTTGTGCTGTCCTGACACTACTAGGAGGAGGGCTTGGGGTTCCATCTCCTCCTGGTGGTGTTTGAGTTTCTGGTGCTGGAGGTGGTTTTGTGGAGCCTTCAAATGCTTGATCAGGAGATGGAGGGGAGGCACCCACAGCAGGATCTTTGCCCGGAAGAGGTGGTGTCTCTGCCAGGCTGCGACGGTTCCAAGAAGCTTCGGATTGGATCAGTGAGTGATCTTGAGAAGGATCAAAGACTTCTGCAGGTTTTTCAGGAAATAAACTGTCATAATACAAAAGATTGTAGAGAGAGACAGAGATAAGAATGGAAGAAAGTTACCTTGAGTTTTGAGATTCAGAGGAAGAAAGGTGAGGAAGATGATGGAGAATGCTGTTCGGAGATTGAATCTCATAGGAGATTCCATAGCTTCTGTGCCCTTTCTTCCTGAAAGAAGAAGGAACAAGAGGAGCAGTTGAAGATTGAAGTCGTCTCTCAGGGACAAAGGAAGACTAATCAACGGTTGCTACTCTTTCAACCTTTTTTTTAATTTAAATAAATTGCTTATTACTCCAATCATGAAACTTGTTGACTTGTATGGTTATGTCCTTTACCTCTAATTGGTCTATTTCGTGAATGTATGTAGGTTTCCTTTTACTGGATCTAACAGTCTCTTCTTGTTAAATCTCGTTGTGGTGGCTAATCAAGTTGAGGGTTTTGTGGTATGACTTGTACTGCGGTATATTTTAAGTATGGATACTAGTGTGATCTTGACCCCTTTCTATCAGAGCCTTCTTTCTGGCTAAAATCCATAGTATGTAACTGGTATGCTCGTTATGTAGATCAGAGATAGAAGAAGCATGTTAGGAAGTAAACGTTAAGAGCCATAAGTATTACATATCGGCTGACGCAAAAAGACTCATATCCAATGCATATATTAGTTTCATGATCCGACATTCTATCCCGATAGAGATAAAACTCTAAACAAATATAATTTTGTTCTCATTGTTGCATTTTCTTTTTTTACTAAAATGCAAAACCATTCCCAACACTACCTCATGTAAGTTACTTTTTATATATATGTACGAATCCTCTTATCAATATCATAATTCGTTTAGCTCTTAATTATTTACGCTATTAAAATAGAATCATTGTAAAAATTTATTATACAAAAATCGACCATTTAATTATTAAGTTAAAGCTGACAAATTTTTTTTATTAACTTAACAAATTAACCTAAATATATTCATATACTAAGGTCGGCCCGCCCGTAGGGCGGGAAGTTATAATAAAAACTATTTTATTATGTCGAACAGTGTTTATCTTCTTGTTTAAAAACTAATTTTAAGTTAGCACTTAGAGCTTTGATCCAAAAATATTACTTATGATAAAAGATAATTCCATTTGTAGTAGTTTACAATGGTGTGGTGATTTTGTATTAGTCGCTTGATGATGTTGCAATTTATTTAAAATGAGAAAGTTATTATTAGAACTGTTGCAACACTTTTGAGAGTCAGATATTTAGTTACCATTAAGAATTCTATAATGTATGTGAGGAAATATTATTTATTGAAAAATGCAATGTGTGATATTTCTTGTGTAAACGAATAGTTTAAGTACTATTTGGAAACGTAAACGGACTGGCTAATAAAGATATAACTAAATATAAAAACTTGTTGAGTGGAGTTTATATGA
>NC_027756.1:41505923-41519807 GCF_000695525.1 Brassica oleracea var. oleracea | reverse complement strand
TATTTTTTGTTTTTATAAATGAATTATGATATTGTTAAAAAAATTCAATGTTGTTAATTTTATATTTTAAATAAATTTTTTATTTTATGGAACTAAAAAATATTCAACTAAACAATAAAGATGATGAAGACATATAGAAATTGTTTTTTTCTTGCATGTTGTTGAACACCGCAATTATTTTTTAATTGTCTCGAGCTCTCTTGAACGCTGGTTCGGAGCCAAGCATTAAGTTTAATGTCTTGTTCAAAGATATCTCTCCATCTAGTTCTGCTTCCGATCTATACTTTTGTTTAGGACTACAATTCAACCACTTTACCATTACAACAGATTTTGTTAACCGATGATTCAGCTTCAACTTTGGGCTTCACCTAAAATGTGATAACCATATACCTTAAAACCAGTAGTAAGCTCATAACATGGAGAGAGAACGCAAACTTCTTGTAATAAATTTCAACATAATAACTTTTGCGAAAATATACAACAACAGAGGAGACTGATTATCTAACTAATACTAAAAGAGATATATGAGGAGTAGGGAGGTTGTCCACGTCCCCAAATAAAATCGACCAATCAGAACTCTCTTTTTTGCCACGTCAGCGACTTCCTTATATAAGTGGGTTCCGCATAGAAATTAAATGGTTAGTTAATCTTTACGTTTGTTATTTCCATCTGTTTTGTGGCATCACTCACTCCAATGCGTTCGGTGGCCCATTAATAGAATGTCCAGCTTAGGTCCATTTTACTAAAACCGTATTATGATAAAAAAAAATAAAAACCCTTTCGTCTTCAGTTTAGATTTTTAGGGTTCATCATATCACAAACCTTAACCTTTATACTTCTCAAATTGAATCCTTAAACTCTTAATCTTCATCTATCTCTACATCTTCCAGTTTTTACTCAACCCTTCGATAATGGCTGGGTTATATATCCGCTTCGAATTTCTCCCAGTTCATGTCAAACACCAGGCCCTTGCATCTCATTTCAATTCACAGTTTTTCTGAACCGGATTAGATTTCATCCACTCATCGAAAATGTCTTCCTCTGATTTTTCTGTTGCTCAAGCGAGTCATCTCATTCCATGCCCCCATATATGATATATGGGATTCGCGAAACGTCAAGACAAACGGTGAATTTATGAGAACCACCCTTCTCGGTATCATTATCTTCACTTTATCACAAATCGTATACTCCAACTCTGCTTTATCAATTCTCTAAATAATGTGTGGTTTTACTCTTATGTCTCCTTATGCAGAATTTTGTGATCCACGATCGCAAGTTTGACCATCTCTCTTGCAAACACAAACATAGAACTCCCTGATATTTTTAAGGAATTTCAAAAAAAAATTCCTTACCATATAATTATGACACAACCATAGTGTAATATTTGATTTCGTTAACTTTCAGATGTTGTTGGGCAAATTTGGTCCGTCCAAGGGTGTGCCCTTAACAACGCTGCAGCAACAGCTCGATTTGTGGTACGCTTTCTCATTGACACATAAAGTCATTAACTGAGCTACAAAAAATTATAATCCTTATCTCCATTTCCTCCTTATTTGAAATAACTCTTATATTCTCCAATACCAGTACGGTGGTTGTTTACTTGTCCTTATGGGACAAAGTTGCAGCAACGTTCAGGGGTCTTCTAAGCTCTGGCAATAAAACCCAATCTGTCAATCCTAAAATTATTGAGGTATGGTCATGTATTGTTAAGTTTACAACATGTTTACTTCTCTAGTTTCCGTAAATCTTTTACTTAATACCAGAGTCTGGAAAACTTGCTTATGCAGGTTACCTCTATCTAAACTCCACACCCACATCCAAGTTTTATTTTGACAGGAACATTCCTGCCATCGAAGAGTTCACAAGCAGGTTACAACTAATTATGTCTTGGTTTAAACTCAAATTTAAATGTCTGTCAATCTTCGTCAAACATACGTTCTTCCTGCAGTTTGGGAGGTGCAGCAGCAGAGGTATTCCATGTATTGATACCATGGAAGGGATCAAAAAGAAAGAGCTTGTGTCAATTGGAGATTTAAACACGTTCATCTCCAACTCTAGCGATCAGGTAACACTCAGGGGTTGCAACAAATTTAGTTAATTCTTTGTGTCTTCTAAATTGCACGAGCAAATGGTAACTCTTTTGAATCCGTTAAGACAGAGGAAGCCGATTTCCTATGTAAAGCTCTGGTCGTTGGGGTACTCCAACAAAATGGTTGGTCACACCGGATGCAGCATGAAGTTAGACAAATCTGGCACTTCGCTTCGCTGCAACAGATGTGTTTCTACGAACATTACCGGGGTTAACAGGTACGAAGTTTACATCCTGATCCATATATAAGCGAATACCCTTACTTAGATAGGCTTTAACATTTATCGGCATCTTTTTACAGGTTCCGTGTTGAGCTAGCAGATGATGATGGCGACGATTGTGCCACGTTTTGTGGTCTTCGATAGGGAGATGAGTAAGCACACCGAGCAAGAAGCAGACACTCTGGCTCTCGACGAGTTACATTTTTGCTACTGTGCTACATTTTTTCTACGTTAACAGTGGTCACGATCACTCTGAATGGCTCTAAAACATTAAATCTACTACAGATAAGTGAGGGTGAAGGGCAAGAGCTAGCTGGGAAGGACTATGTTTTCCAAATTCGTGTTGACTCCATACAGTTTCACCCCTAACCACCGTACCTTCACCGTCTCTGCAATCAGTGATGCTAGCTCCTTTTGCACTCAGGCTCACGCAGAGGTGCGTTACACACGAGTTTTCCAAAAAAAATTCTTCTTACAGATTTTTAAAAACACATGTACAACTGTGTCTCACAGTTGCACCAGCAACCCAACTGCAGTGGTTGACGGGGAAGATGGACAACTAACAGCATCTGCCAGCAACACGGTTGAAGGGGCGAAGATAGCAATGGGCGTTGATTGCAGAGAAAGAAAACTGCCGCAAAATGCCCCCGTGAATGATAGTTTTAAGTCGATCATACTGTCAACCCCACTTACCTTTCATGTCTTTTAAAATTTCTGCATTCCTATGTTTTCCCCATTTTGAACTTTTGTTGTCTCTTGCATCTTCAGCAAACTACCTCCCACGCGGAGGATAGAGACTTTGATTTTATATTAAAAAAAAGGCTGTGTTGACGGGTTTCTGCATATTGAAAATCTTCTTACCTTAATGCATTAGTCCATCTTTTTTGTAGGCGGTAAAATGAACCGAACGAAACTACAAAGTACTTAGATAGGCATAGTCTACAACTAAACAAATTTAAGTGTATCACCATCGTCTACTAGAATTTTCATAGTTTAAAATTTTCAGTTTCACGCCATTCAAAATCATGCGGGAGCCTACAATAAAATGTCAGTTACAACAACCTACTTCCACTCTTTTTAAAAGAAATGTTAGGATTTGGTAAACAAAACCAAAAAAACAGACAAAAAAAAAACTATTGCTCTCGAAGATATTACTTCCGTTTGAATATAAAAAATTAAAACTAGCGAAAGTCTAATTCATAGTTTATTACAATTTCAGATTAATTAATGTAGGCATCTTAATAAGATCATTATTTGGAAACACGTTCATCTTATATATTAAAACAGAAGTCACAACCTTGATTCATGTGAGATTTTTTTTAAAATGGACCCTCATTAGAAATCAGTTATCATTTATTTATTACTAATAACATGGTTTAATAATATATCACAACTAATATAACCATAACTCCTACAAAACCGGAATGGTAAACATGACCAATTTTTAATCCTTATTAAATGTAAAATAAATTTATAGATAGCCAGGATGTAAACCATTATAAATCAAATTTCGACTAACCCCTTAGACTAACGACGAACACTATACCAAATGGGTTTAATTAATCACCATATGTATACTGCGTTTATAAAACAAATTATATACACCAAATCTGAATTACAGACTAACTAATTGCACCGTAATATTTTACAGGCACAATATATTATAGTGTTAAAAATTTGATGTTTTTAACAGTATCCCAAAATTGTTTTATCTATTACCAATTTGATTTAGTTTTTAACAGTAGGTCCAATTTGATTTAACTTTTATATATATTTCAAATTTAGAAATAAAAAATATGTAAAATAGTACTGTTACATAATTATGTTTTCAAGACAAAATTTGTTACAAGAATACAAAACTTGACTTTTTTTATAATAATAATATCATAAATCACATAAACACGGGTATAATAGAGTTAGATAATACATAATACTAAACTATATTAATTTATTGATAAATTTTGTTTTATAAACTAAAATGATTTAGTATATAAAATAAAACCCGCACGGTTGTGCGGGTCGAGATCTAGTGCATATTTAAAAAAAAAAAAACTCCACAACAACAACAACAAAAAACCTCCAAGATCATAACCCAACCTCAAACATCATACTACTTATCAGCACAACTTATGGGTTTGTACTTCAAATATAGCGATAAAGCGACAATACTCTTTTGTAGTTTTGGTTATATTTTGATTTAACTTATCCCGGATCATAAGATGGTTCTATTTGGCATAAAAATAACAGATTTAAATCATGAGCTATTTTAAACAAAAACCATGTTAACTAATTTCATTTATCCTATATCAGCTGAGATTTCATCAACACCATTTGACAAATTTTCCACATATTTTTTTTCTTGGTCACTTAGAAAACATTTTCAATATGTATATCAAACCAAGTTTGCTTAGCTGTGAACTTAGTTAGACCAATGAACTTAATTTCTCAACTGAAATAAATGAAGTAAGAATCCCGTTAACATGTTGGTTTGTATATATATAAGAATCAATATTCAATACAATACTAAAAGACAAATATGTATATCAAACCAAGTTTGCCTAGCTGTGAACTGAGTTAGACCAATGAACTTAATTTCTCAACTGAAATAAACGAAGGAAGAAGCCCGTTAATATGTTGGTTTGTACTTCCTTTTGAGGACGGAAGACCTAACTCAATAATTCTAAAACCATAACAATGGTTAAATAATTTGTAAATTTATCAATTATTTAACATAAAAATAATCGAAATAAAATAGATTTCTGAACATTACTAAAGTTTAATAACTGCCAGTCCATTTTTCTGACCATTCTATATAAAATTTCCTAAAAAATACACAACAAATTGTAAGTTTTAACCATTTTGAATTCATTGGAAAACAATGAATACATAAAATAAATTTAGATTTTTCTATTATTTTGTAATTTATAATTGATTCTAATGTACATTTACAAATACAAATGTTAAGTTATAAATTCAAGTTATAGATTCTAAAACTATAGAAGACAAACCTGGGCTACGCCCGGGACAGTCCCTAGTATAAGGATAAAATCACAATATCCTGATTTATTTATTAACGGTGTATTTTTTTTTGCCGCTTCGTACTGTAAGAGAGATAAAAAAATGGAGAGTGCTCCTTCTGTAGAAACGATGTAACTCTCTATTTCTTGTTTGTGGGTTGCCGTGAACACAATCAACATATCTGCAAAAGAAATGTAAAAAAGATAATACAGCTTGGTCAAATATAATGTATTCCATTTAAATTAACTTAAATGGCCAAACAGAGAAGAGAAGCAAAGAAGCTAACCTCATTGAGCGAGTGACAAAGAGCTTCCTCTCCCAAAGATGAATAGATAGTAACCACAGTGACGTTGCGCCTGAAGCAACCCTGTAACGGAATGAACCACTCTTCTCTCATATCCGCAAAAATGGCGACACGTTCCTCCGACTTGTGTCCAATCTGAACCAAACCAGAAGCAAAACTACACACAGCTTCAAGCGTCTGCCCGAATGTCTTGCACTCATAATCACCAAATGAAGTTTCTCAAACACTTTCCCGTCTTTGCTAGTCTCGACCTCTCTAGCGATCAGCCTCCTGGTCCCGAGGGAAAACCTGTAGCTGTGGTTCTTGCACGAGATCTCGAAGAGCTCTGGGAGAGTGGAGATGTCTTCCCAGTGAGAGCTGACGGGATCTTTGAACCGGTGGTTCCTAACGGTATGACCTGGCTCTCCACCGACGTCCTCGTTTCTCGTCTTTCTTAGCGTTGCGGACCAAAAGGGTTAAAGCTAGAGGGACAATGACACCAGCAGCGTAAGGAATCATCTTCCACTTCCTGAAAGCAATGGTAAACGTGTTTATTCACAAAATCAATACAGAGAGGAGCTAAAAGAGTACACATTAGTTAAAAGCAGAAGAAAGCCTCGTAAAGTTAGAATCTTTTTAAATATGATTTAGATTTGAGACAGATAAGAGATAACAGAACAAAAGGAATAAATAAAAACAGAGATGTGGATGCTGCAACTTAGATTAAACTTCTTTGACATCAACATTATCTCATCTTTCATCATCTATTTTCACTCTCAAACAAAAGGTCCAATAACTATAAAACATTTTGTTACGTTATATGATTGACTCAGTCTATAAGTCCCACATTCAGTCCATGGGTTCCATTTTCGTAAATGGTGCTCATTTAGATTTCTAGACGTATCAATCCTACAAAGAACGGAAAATTATGTGTTCAGTACAGTACTGCATCTCTAACTTTTCCTATAGGGTTACACTACGGCAAACACGAATTTCTTCTGGAGAATTCTTGAATCTAAATATGTACGTTGTTGCATATAGCTAACCAAATATTTAGGGTGAAGATAATCAGTGACCACAATTTTTAAATGGAAAATAATAGGGAAGATGAGAAGGCCAACCTTTTCACATCGGATAGTAGGGGGTGGGAAGTAACCATTCCAGCTGTTTAAGCTTATTCTTGTCCAGGAAGCAATTGTGTGATGATTATTTGTGGTGAAGACGCTTTTTTTTTTTAGCAATATGAAGGAATTGTGTGAGGCAATGAAATTTGGGGAATTTATTGTCACTATTTATAGGATTGATCACTGAAATTCATAGAAGGTAGTGGTAGAGAAAATTAAATGTTACGTAGTGGGAGAGGTGGCTTGAAGAAAAAGCCACATCTCAAACTGTTTCAGAGATTAGGAAGATGCTCAGGCGTCGCCAACTCGCCTCTCAAAGAAGAGGAGTGTCCGACCCCAAATTTCTTTCTACTTCATATGAGTTAAGGCTTTCTTTCATGGGCCGTCGGACAGCATTAAACATATAAATTCATCAGCCCAAAATAACAATAGAAATAAGCCTAACCGTTAGAAGCCCACATAAATACAACATAAATGAAGTGCTGCGTTTCATAGAAGACGGACACGTGTCGTCTCTACAGGAAAGGAGTTTCCACGTGGACACACATGAGAGACACCAACAATTATATATATATACTAGGATCGGCGGGCGGAATATAATTTACTTGTAATCAAGATTATTATTTTTTATATGATTTGTGGTTTGTGTTTTAGTTTTACATTTGCAAGAGATATATACGAGATATATTATTTTCTTAATTTAAAATTAACAAAAAAAAACTATTTTTTACTATTAGCATAATATCTCTCTCTCTCTCTCTCTCTCTCTACGCTACGGGAACCAAAAATCGGGAACCAAAAATACATAAATATATCAGTTAAAGAGTATTTCAAAATATTTAGCTTATTTAAAATTTAAGGCGATATTAACTTTTATTGTGTATGTTTTGTTATTCTTATTATAGATCATGGTCATCTTAATATTAAAATATTCATGAATACATTATAGTTTTACATATTTTCTTTGTTTATTCTACTGTAATTATGATAATTTTGATAATAAGTAAAATAATTTTTAATAAAAAAATCTTAGATTATATTTTTTCTTATGAATATTTTTAAAATTTATGTCTTTGATATTATATTATTAATTATGTGCTAAAATATTATTTTAGGTTGATGTCCAATGAAACATTTTCATATATATATATATATATATATATATTTTTTTTTTTTAAACTATTGTTTTTCATATCGTATTAGTTCTAGCTGTTTTATCCGAAATAGGAGGTGCGGTTAAACGAATTTTCTTTCAAATGTGTCAACGCTGTGATTGTTTTTTTATTAGGTTAGCAGGTGTCATTTGTCAAGAAAATAGTACATATGTTATGGGAAGTGAGTGTTCTAAATAAGGCATAAGTTAATGTTTGGACAAAACTACAACGCTTCAATTTAATGTAAGAATATGTTTAGTATTCCACACTCAACTAATTTGTCCACCGTTCTCATTTTATTGTGATATATGCAGACTCAAACTTGGAAGTATAATAAGAAAAATGCATTCTATGTATATATCAAAACTCAGCCAATTTTAGAGACACATAAGCAGCCAAGTTAAATAGAATTCATAATCCAGTAGTCGGTATGGAAAATATGTAATTGAAATATACTCACAAATCACAATCATGCATACTTACACATGATTCTATATCCATAAGTGTCTGCACTAACTGTTGTATCCTTGAGATCAGGGCCAACAACCTTTTAGGGAGCCACAGTAATGAAAAATCAACACCAAGATGTTGAAAATTATTATGAGCTAAAGATAAATAGATCTTTTAAAAAAAAGTTCACTAAAAAAAGTTATCTCCCCTCTTATATCGTCTTCCTATTTTCTCTTCTTCTCTGTTTATTCTGTTTTTCATCCATTTTTTCAGTTTCTTATCATTTTTCTGTCACAATCCGTCAAGTACAACGATGAGCTTAACAAATTTTTTTCATCAAATTTTTGTGTTGTTTATTAAGAGAAATAAACTAATGATTTTTTTGGAAGAAAACCTTCATATTTATAATGGAGGATTAACACAAAGGAATGAATGAAGAGATTCATTGAATGTGAGAACGTGTGAGAAGTAGAGAGTAGGTATTAATGTGAATATTAATGAAGATACATGAACCAAGTTAATTTCCGTAACGGTTCCAGATTAAAGAAGTCTATTCGACTTCCGACTGACATTGATCGGAATAGTTCGTCACCGGTGAAACCGTTAAATTTCTATTGACAGTTGACTGAACGGGAATTGTTGCTCGACGGCCACTTTCCCTAAGTTTCGTATACCGTTTTTTTCAGAGAAGATGTATTTGGACCGTTATAAACACATAAAACCCATTAAATTCAAAAATTAATGAAACATTGACTTTTGATTGACCGTGACACTTGTCGTCACCATAGACTCCGAATTAGTGACATGGAATCTGATGTGGATGGCCTAGGAGTGAAGGAAACCCTTCTTTATATAGATAGATAGATTAGTTTTGGAATAAATGTAATTGAGATTAATATCTAAATACAAGATTAATGGCATGACTGGTGTAATCGCAGCGGCTGCGGCTGCGGGAATTTGCAGATGTAGGTGGTTGCGATTTTAAGAGATTTGTACAACTAATACTACAATTAGAAATTGGTGCATTTGCGGGATATTTAAGACTGGTTAACCACCAAATACAACATCAGTTAAATAATAAATTAACAATATTTACATTTTATATAATTATAAAAATATTAACATCATAATATTATTATAAATACAAAAATTATATTTTTAAAATTATATTTTTAAATTTTTCAAGATTATTTATAATATAAATTAAAATATAATAGATATATTTTAGTATTTCTATTATTTCAATTTAAAAATTTTATTTTTATTTTTGTATTTATATTGTTTTTAAAAAAATAAAAAAATGTTACCCTCCCATAACCGTTCGCAACCGCAAACTTTAATTGAAACCAGCTTTTGAATTTAAGAGGTTAAAAACGGTTTCAAACGATTTAGAACGGTTTGAGTGATCGTTGCAAAACGCAACAACCGCAACCAACCGCAAAAGTAAATGTAATATAATTTTGTTTGACCGTATCAAGATGCTCGTTAGACAGATAGTCTACCACTTTGGACAATTGTTTTACATTAATGAACTACAAATGACAATATTTTTTATAAAATATAACCGATAGTATTCTTTTGCATGTTAACACGCTCCTATAGACAATCAATCATTCATGTATGAATCGTTACTGTAATAAATGGATCAAGACGTCATAATCGAAAAAATGACTTCGAATGAATGTGCGAGGCCAGAAATGTGTTTTCATCTATAGTGATTTTATCTTTGCTACATTTGCAAGGTTTATTATTTTCTTTTTGCTATTTTTTTTGCAGTAAGCATCTGTTTTTTGTTGTGCTAAAATAACAGTCCACCAATTTGAGCCATTCTTTTCTTCCTAACCATATTTTAGTAGGGCCTTGTTCGTTTAGAAGTGATGGTGACATGCGACCATAACCTAAGATCACATGTTTGTAGTTTATCAATTGCAGCATCTTGCAACTAATCACGGATTGTAGAATTTAAATTTGTTAATACGTTGGAAAAATCCCACATTTGAAATATATAAGAGATTTGAATAATATATAAAAAATTTTGGGTCATTCACTTACTGTCAACTAGATTTAAGTTAGAAACCCATAAAATTTAGCATGGTATCAGAGACATGTTCCACATTCTACTTCATTAATCCGATCCAGACCGTAGTTAAATCATCCCACATCAAAAATAAAAAAAATACGTATATAAGTGATTTGGATCAATCTACTTGGGACCAATTTATTTTAAGTCGAGAAATCCGTATCATAATGGCCCTCCACATGAACATTTAGTCAATATAAACCATCTGTACGCAAACAAAAATACGAATAGCAGGTCGCAATAACCTTTCCGTTGCTGTTTCTAAGCATGTGTAAAAAGAACATTTACACTTTCTCCAAAACTTTTTATGCAAAATTTCTAATTAAAAAAGAAATAAGACCTTTACAAAATTATTTTATATGTTTTCATAAAACTAAAATTTGCACACGATCCAGTCCGTAGAAATAATGAAGCGGACGCAAATAACGCAATGACTGATAAACGAACAAACTAATCATACAATTTCAAAGATAACAAGAATTGCATACTCTTTGACAGCAAATAATCATATTTAAGATAGATAAATAAAATAATTAGCTGCTAATCACGTTCACATCACACTGATACTGATCTAATGATTTCATTTTTCTTTTGACAAATCTCATCATCTAAAAACAAGCTGATGATGCATCTTCTCTTTCCATTTCGAATTTTACAGATCGGAAACTTCTGAAATATAATAAAAACATATAGTATATTTTTAATTATTCTATTAGAACAAAAAAGAACTTTTAAGAACAAAAAATCTAGGAGTTAGGCGTGAGATGCGGAAACGAACAAACAAGATGAACACCTAACAAGCCCGTTCTCGTTGCAAGTCGAGCATGTTCTGAACCCTAGCTTCTCCGTGTGCACCTTATGGCTACCGTGACAGACGTTGCACGGCACGAACCTGTGACCGCCGCACGTCTCACACACACGTGGCTCAATCCTCGGCAACTCTTGCACGAGCTTCTTCAGCTCTCCGATCTCGTGAAGCTGTTTCACCTCGTCCGCTCCTCCGACGTAACGACCGCCGATAAACACGCGCGGCAGCTTCGGCGCCTTCGTCTTGCTCTGGAGATCCTTCTTCTCTCCGACGAAGATCCGCTCCAGCTCCGCCGCGAATGACGCGTCCATCGAGAGATCTCGCTCGTCGATTCTCACGGGGAAGCTACGGAGGATCGCTGTGACGGCTCGGCATTCTTCGAACGTAGGACGAACCACGCGGAGGCTGGTGAAGTAGACGACGATGCTGCTCTCCGCGCCAGGGAGAGAAATCCGTAGAGCATCTGGCTCGGCTTTGGATTGCTTCGGTTCAGGTTCAGGATTGCGGCGTAGATTGACAGGTGCGGAATCTGCGCGGAGGAGCTGGTTAGACGGACGAGTTGGCCAGGATCGGAGGATCAAATTCGACGCGCATACTCGGTGGAAAACTCTGGAGACGCGGTTAGGTGAGGGAGAAGAGGAACTGTAAGGAGAAGAAGGCAAGGAAGACGAATCGTCGGTGCAGAGGTGGTGGATGTCTTTGAAAGAGAAGGAGGACGCGGTAGCGGTGGGAGAGTAGGTGTCGTGAATCTTAACCGACGATTTGCGCCACGGCCGCCACATTGACGAAACGGCGGAGAAGTTGAAGAGATTCAAGGAGCTAAATTAGGGTTTTTGTTGATTTGGATTTGCAGAGAAATGGAGTTTTTTTGGAGAGAGAGAGAGAGAGAGTATTGTTGGTTTTGTTAAAACAAGATTGGTTGTGAAAAGAAGAGGTGCTATCTAACGTTACCAATTATATATTGGGTGGAAAAAAGGGTAGATTCTAATTATAGCTCATTAGTTTGTATTCTCTGTTTAATGCCTTCTTCATTTCCCAAAATGTGTAGTTTGAACTTTGAACACACATATTAAGAGATAATCAGGAGTTAATGATACATGGCAGTGTATCTCTTTATTCATAAAGTTTTCCATCAGGTGTCATGGTTACTCTGTATTTGAAAATTTGTTATTTTAACATTTTCACCGTAATAAAAACAAAATATATACATTTTTTTTGTCTTTGATAAAGTTTCACCACTCATATTTTTACGTTTTAGTTTATCTTTTACTTTCAACAATAAATTATATTGATGTATCTCAAATTTGGATATTAAATTTAGACAATAAGTACTGCATCAAATACATCGTACCAATTAGATCCCATCAAATACATTGCATCAAATAGTTGTAAATCTGATCGTTGTCATCTATGAATCTGTATAGTTTAGAGAATTAAAATGTGAGATACTACTATATATATTGTATTCAATATAACTTTAAACTTGCACAATATTAGCTTGATATCGCCTCTAATAATAAGATCATTTTATGTTCGAGATGTAACAAAACTGATGAACCACCTTAAACTACTATGTTTTTATTACATCATTTTATCCATCTATTTATGTATATGTTTTTTTCATGCCAGTTACAATAAATACATTAGTTATACTCTAAAACATTAATTTCAAATATAAAAAAGCTAAAAAACAAATATTCAGATATAGAAGGAGTATTAAATTGTGATCAATACAAGTTACATTAGTTCTGATTAATGTTTATACATTTTGGTAATAACAATAAAACTTTCTGAAATATAAAATTTGCGGGTTTCCAATGTGGTTTGTAGAATCTTAGTTGAATATGTGTATGTTGCTGACAAAAAAAAAACTTGCGGTCATAAAGCTGGTAGCTACAAAACTATAGATCATCTCAAATTCTGACTGTGTTATAGCTATATCGATACTTTTGCCATCTTCTACATTGTCAATTTGTATTTTTAGGCAAAGTATTTTGTTGTCTTAACTTGCTTTAGACAAAAAAAAAAAGAATTATAGAATATGTATAAACGTTACGAACTTTAATTTCTAGTATCGAGTAATAAGACTCTGGGTAATCACAAAAAGGAATAAAAGGGTGTCGTTCAATCTTCATTTTAGATCTTACCCGGAAGCAAAACACAACATGTGAAAGGTGAACCCAAACGAAATCAGTTTCAGCAACTGTTTGTTATTCTTTTCTAAATTGATTATAGTTTTATAAATTTGCACAAGTCCCCTAATGAGATTTTAGGAACAAGAGAATAGAGAAAATATGCACAAGTCAAAGTGGAAGCTGGCTAGAGGTGTCAAATGGGCGGACCGTCCAATGGTTGTCCATGTCCATATACAAACGGGCTTAATATGGACAAACCCATTTTTTCCATTGGTTTTTATTGGACAAAATGTGGGAGACCATTAAGAAAATAGTCTTTGTTGGTTTTGGGCTTTATGGACGTGAACTGTCCAATGGTCACAAAACCTAGGATTTCTAAAATTTAAGTTTTTTTGCTAAAATCATAAAATCGATTTTTTGCTTAAATTTTGATATCAAATTTTCCCGCCAGAACCAGAAAATCGAGTTTTTCCGTCAGAACCGCAAAATTGAGTTTTTCTTCAAAACGCAAAATCGAATTTT
>NC_027756.1:41496129-41505625 GCF_000695525.1 Brassica oleracea var. oleracea | reverse complement strand
TTTCTTATATGGTCATTATGGACCCCATGGCAGCCCATGAAAATATGGGTATTAGTGGGTATGGTCATTAATGGACATGGTTCTTAATGGACATGGTTCTTAATGGACATGGTTACTCTCTGTCCGCAAACAATAAATGGACAAATGGATATGGGCTAACGGACATGAGCTCGCCCAATTTACAGCTCTAAAGCTGGCAATAAGCCTTGGCGATGGCTAATGAAATTTATGTTCATAAAATATATAAATATATAAATATATAAATAATACAGCTCTATTAAACTTAGCCATCATTTTACGGTCATAAACAATATCAGGTAAATGTAGTTTTATTGAAAAAGAATATTACAAAACCATAAATAGTGACTGTATTATTTGTTTTTTGGAGTTATAATAAGTTAAACTAGGTAGAGACCTGCGTAGGGTGAAATTGTTAAGAAAACAATAAAATTTTACTATACTTTGACATTGTATATAAATCAATGTACATATTATAATAGATTAAGCATATGGTAGATTTGTGGATACATGTAAGAAAAACATTTTTTTTGAATCAAAATCTTGGGCTATAAAAATCTATGGACCAAGACTTGGTCATTATCAATGTACATATTGTAATAGATTAAGCATTTCTTACTTGTCTTTGAATAGATCTCCGGTTCCTGTAAATCTAACCAAGCTTGTATTGTATATCTTACAGTATAGTGACGATAGGAAGTTACCAAATATAGTTTTTCACCGCATATGTATGGTGGGAGACGGTTTTTTCAAGAACTATAGTAGTGGTCGGTGATAAAATGTTTTGTGTTTCATGACTTTGCCTACCAACAGGGCGAATCTGGCCATCAAACACAGTCAAACTATATTCACAGGTTAGCATCCAACTTATTGATGACTTTTGTACTATTTGGACTGATCAAAGCATATTAGTTTAGTTGGTCCTATAAAATTAATCATAGGCTGATATAATAATATGAGTTTACCATAATAGTTAACAACTGAAGATCTAATTATATAAAGAAGAGATTGATTCTCTTCTCAGAGAGACACGTCACTAATTGGAAGCACCAGATAATAACGAGTGTCCTGATATCAATACTTGGACGTTTCATTAATTTGAGTCGTGTTTTTGTATCTCTGGGCTGGGAAAATGGTGGGCTACGATTGATTTTAAAACAGGCCCATAACCTGAATAAGGAAAACCCTAAGCTTTTGATAGAAAAAAAGGAAAATCCTAAGCTTGTCGCGTTGTCGTCTCCTTCGAGACTTCTCATTTTCGTCTCTATCATCTCAGCACAGAAACGCTCATGATTATTTCTTCGTCGTGTTTAATCTCCATTAATTCAATCAAACACGATGTGGCCTTTAATGCGTGCTTTGGTTCGAAATCGGTGTATCTACGAGTATAAATAGGCGAGCATTCTTCCTCTTGCAATCATCTTATCAATCTGTTTAAACAGCAAACACACATTTATTTTCTGAGATATGGCTAACTCCAAAATTTTGCTTTCCGATTTGAAGTCCGATAAATGTTCTTCTAGAGTTCAAGTTAGATTGTTGCGATTCTGGGAGGCGAGATATGTTAGGCGCGGTGGTGAACTCATGTCCGTCCATATGCTCTTGCCTGATTCGAAGGTAAGTCTGTTCTTATACTTCTGACAATAGTTATGTCGATTTCCGGTGACCTACCGTTAATATTACAAATCTGTTATATAAGAGATTTCGTTAGCTATGTATGATATGCTTTGCTATTATAATATCTTTCCAATAATGTTTCAGGCAACTATCATGTCAGCCACCGTGAATGCTAGCCACTTTTCCCGTTGTATGGTGCGAGTCCAGCTCAGTCCTTCTTCTCCAAGAAGGCTCCGGCGAGATCTCCGGCGACTTGTGGGATCGCGGTGAGCTTGATGATGAATTTGGCTGTGGCCATTTTTAACACACTTCTGCAGCTAAGTTTAAGAGAAATGATAACAAAGCAAAGGTTAATGCTTTTTGATTTGATGTCTTCTGGTTCTGTAGTAATGATTTCTGTAATTTGTTGTGTAGATGTAAGGAGAGTAGTGAAGATATTGAGAGCTTTGTCTGGTCATGATATAACCTTTCTCAGTTCTATGATGCATATGAGGATCATGATAATGTCTATATAGTGATGTAGTGATTTGTTGTTTTAGACTATGGGAAGGAGGAGAAGTACTAAACATTGTTTGCTACAGAATTTTCTGTTAACCTCAAAAGACACCTCTCAGTTTAAGGCAATAGATTTTGGCTTTTCAGATTACAATGAGAGGACAACTAACTTATAAAGATTGGGTTTTAGGTAAGAGACAAGTTCTTATAGGTATATATCAGTATCTCTCTATGCGGGATGATTAAACCAAGTTAAAAAAATAGAATCTTCAAGCTTCATAGAAACGCCAATTCAAATTCATCATTACCCTTACATAAATTCGCTAATCTGCACCGTTTCTTGACTTCAAGTTTCTCTTTTGGTTTGCTTCAGGGTCAAAAAAGGCAGCGCAAAAATTTACCTCTAACAGAAGCAGCCATAGAATTCTGCAAATGAAATTCAATGCAACTCACGAAGAGTTAATCAAATTGTGAAACATAAAAGAATATGCAGGTTTCAAGTATGCTCTGGAAACTTTGGTAGAGACACCTAATATGACTGTTAGGGTTGCAAAATGGTTGATTTGTATCTTTTTAGCTTCGCTTATAGGAATACACTTAAATTATGTTCTTACTATTCAATCATGGCAGCGTCATGCTAACGATTGTAATCAACTTTGCAAAAATCCAAAAAGCATTCTTAAACCATTTTTAGATATAAGGAATGAGACTTTTGTGAACCAACGTTCATTATCTTTCACAAAGAAAGTGGTACAGAAATGGTGACTTGAAGTTGTACGAAACTGAGTTTTAGAGTTTTTTATTTTTGTTTTTGAAACACTTGAGTTCTAGAGTTTATAGGGACTTTAACCAATGTTTTAGTTCCTGCCTTCCTGGACTTATATTTACTGTGCTTTTTAAAACGTGGAACCATTATGATCATCTTTATCTCTTAAAGCTATTGAAGGAGAAATAAAAGATCATCGACAGAAGAATAAAATTTCACTATACACACATACATGTGCTTATTTATGTCTCCTAAATCATGAATGTTTGTTTCAGTATAAACTTATATTTTGTATTTTGACCCAAAAAAAAACTTATATTTTGTAATGAGTTGATCTTTCTTTATCCGTGTACTTTTCTACTTTTGCTGTGCACAAAATTTTTAGTTGGTTAACAAAACATGAGTCAACTTCAGATTTGCATGATAAATTTTCTTATACAATAAAGACTAATACATTAAAACACTTTGAATAGATCATTGATTTGTTTGGTGATGTATATATATAGCTCAAGATTTATCTGGACATGCTTTGAATAGAGACCTCCAAAATTGGCCCCAAGACAAGAAACCTTCCTAGCCATCGGAACACTTGGAAACAAACTCTTCCCAAGGACGAATATGAAGCAGAGTCTACCAATGATCTCACTGCGATTAACACAAATAATACTTTTGGGAAGAAGAAATCACTTGAAAATTCCACCTCCTCTGGGTTTGACTGTAGGAGATTTATTTCCTATAAAATATATTTCATAGTTGATTGCCGTTCAAAAAAAATAATACATATATGACCAAGTTATTTGGTCACTGCTTTCAATTGCAAATTCATGTGACAGTCAATTCACAGATACTGATATCAATAGAACTAAATAAAGCTATAACAAAGTTGAAAAAATTACCGGCGGTTACGAAAGAAAACGAAATATGACTAAGAAAAAAACGGCAAAAGTGGAATGGAAGACTCGACCTTAGATATGACATAGGCTTTTAACTAAATTGGGCTTTGATTGAAATTAAGCTTATTATCCATATATATTTTTTTTTGCTAACCGAGTATCCTGGCCCCACCGATGTGGTCCAGACTAGAGACCGAAGTGAGCATGGACGCTGCCAGGGCGTCACCATGTGGCTCACCGTGTAACAGTCTTCGGTCTCGGATGCTGCAGCCCACATGTAAATTCCGCAGTGGCCAAGGCTCGAACCCAGGGGCGGACACTCCACCTGGAGCTCCTATACCACTAGACCAAAGCAACTTGGTTTATTATTATTATCCATATATGGCCTCTTCTAATCAACTTTAATCGTTTCTTTGACAAAAGCAAATATTACAAGTTAGAAAATTGATCAAAATGATTTTTTTTTTGTCATTGTTTTGATTTTGAAATTACCTTTGTCATACAACAAACACCGTATAACGCAAATCTTATAATCTAAATAACAATTAAATTATGGGCTATGGAGTTACTGTCGGATGAGGTAGTGCATGTTTCTACTTCCACGCTGAGTAACAAATTTTCCATTATTTTAAAACTCGAACCGAATTAACAGTCAGACAGGTTTAACCGTCAACTAGAGACATATTCGGGTCGGCTAGATAAAATTGCGTTTAGTTTTAATTTGTTACTAAAAAAAAACATTTGTTGATTGTTTTATCTTTTAAATCATCAAAACTATTATAAGTAAATAATATATTTTATTATATTTAATGATAAATATTTTGTCTTATAATTTAAAATATTGAATTTACATTATATTTTTATTTGTTTTTTATTTAAATTTATAAAATATATGCAATCAAAATATATAATAATATAATTATATACATCACATTTAAATCAAATCCTGCGCGTAGCAGGCTTACCCTAGTAATATATATAGTGATAATAGAAAGAGAAGACGTCTGAAAACGACTAATATATGAGATATAAAATGCTACTGAATGTTATCGTCAATAAGCTTTGATTGGAATCCTGAAAAGAAAAATAAAACTAAGAAAAAAATATTAAGTAAATATAGATGGAGGATTAATTAAAAACAATAGAAAAATGAATTTAGATGCCTGCTACTTCTTTTTGAAGGTCTGTATTTTTGGAATGTCAGGGTCAAACAAAATTTTAGAAAATCCACTTGCTTGAAACCACTTATATATGAAGCAAATATTTCTGCTTACCAAATTAAGAATGAACATGATCTAGAATTGTGTGTAACTATTCTATATGTAAATTACCTTTTCCCTAGAAGCCCAAAAGCCTTGTAAAGTTAATAATTAGGAAACACAAACACCCGATATCTATCTCTATCTATCTATTATTATAAAGTTGTGTTATCTCTCTCCTGAGGGCTCTACATCAGATTCCAGGTCAGAAAGTCGTTAAACCATAGTGCGACACGTGTCCGCTCTCCACGATCCGCACCGTATCATTAATTCGCGAGACAATGTGTTTTTGGGCTTATTTCGTTACCTTTCTTACACTGTGTTTATGGGCTTTACGCGACAGATAGAGATTAGGGTTCGTCTTTCTTCTATGTTCGGCCGCGACTTCTGATCTTCGCATGTTTCTCTGTAACGCTTTCAAGTTGTTTCTTCATCGTGTTTAATTTCTTATTAATCCAAGCACCCATGATCTAGCCTTGAATGCGATCTCTCCTCGGCGAGGCGGTCTAACTAAGAGTATAAATAGGTAAGCATTCCTCCTCTCAAAACCATCTTCTCTAAAACCAAAAAAAGTTGCAGAGAGATTTAGGCAACAATTTAATTGATGTTCTTTCTGTTTTGTGTTATAAATATGTATTCACAGAAAGCCGTGATTTTTTTGTTGTATATCCAGCAGAGACAGACACAAAACTTGCCAACAAGGTCTTGATTGCCAAAAAGGAAAGCATAGAGGAAGGAGCTGAACGCTTTCGTAGAGATCTTTTGCACAACTTATCCAACCATTTAGTTTCTGTAAGGAAAGCTTATTGTTTACTCATCGATTCATCAATTGAAGAACATATTGTTTCCTCTGTCTTTTCCTGCTGCGAAGGTTTTTGTTTTTGGTATCTACATTTTAACTTACAAAATCACTTTTTTTTTGTCTTTTAGCAGGCCCAGAAGAAGCACAAGTATGATGGTGTGGAACCGTAGAGGCCATAAAAGAAATGATGAGGAAGATAGAAAAAAAAAGACATGGAGAAATCAAAGAAATGGCTTTTGATAAAAGCTAAAAACGCTTCCTTTGTTTGTTTCAGAACCTAAAGGTTCAAACTATTGCAGCGTTTTTTCTAGCATTAAATACATGGAGTTATGTCAGATGATGTTGCTCGGTTTTTGAATCTGCTCACCACTACTCAGTTTTATTTCTTCATTGAAATGAATGTCTCGATACCTTTATTAGTTATTGTATACTCATATATAACCAAGAAAAACGTATATTGAGTTTGTAAGCTTTGTTAGGCGATGTTGGTCCATCACGAAAAGTATGGAGAGTGAGATAGTAGTTGAAGCTTTTATGAACTTCAGAACCCATACAAGGTAATGATTGAGGTTCATCATTTGTAATGGAGCATCAAGTTCCTCCATCTCTGATCTCCCTAACTGTTTCCATTGGGTAAGTCTTGCAACATGTTTGTCTTTTTTCTTTATTCATTTACAAGAGAATAGTCGAGATTGAGGGTTGATTCTTTTGATGATTGCACTTAAAAGGACTTAAACAAGCCACTAATTATTGCCAACAAAGAGTTGGAGGCAAGGGAGTGATGCAGCTCCTTAAGTGAGATACATACCAATATAAGTGTTATTGACTGAGCTCGCTTTCGTATCAACGTAGTGGTGGTTTTTATCATCTAACTATATCTTACTTAGTGGCAGCCAAAACCAACATGGAGGTTTTGTGAGAGGTGGTTAAGGCAGAGGCCAAGCTGGTGGTTAAGGCAAAGCTATCTAGGGTATCAGCTGCAGTTGTACATCTACTTAGAGAGGACACAAAAGAGGATATATAAAAAACCAGAGATCTGCAGTACTTTGGTGAATTAGAAGCTAGATTTGATGTGTAGTTTTCTCACAAACTGGAAACATCAACAACTACCTTTGTCTAAATATAAAAGGAGTCTTAACAGCAAGTAGGGTCCAATCATATTTACTAATATATAAGGCCATATGTAGAAAAAGCATACAAGTGTACACAAGGATTTGGTCTATGTGTTCTTGTATATAGTATTCTCTCTAGACTACGATTCTTCTTTAATCTTCTTCTCTGAATGTTCTTCTACTCAAGTCATTAGAACATTATCAGTTACAGTGCTACTTTGGAAGAAATTGTTTTACATCAATTGATATGTTAGCTGCACAGAGCAAGTTTACAACATCTTACGAACCACCGAATTCGTATATTGAATCAGAAAAGCACCCACTACAACTTTAAAAAAAGAAATTTTCGATCCTACTTCCAGTGGGTGTAGAAACAACAATACAATGATTTATGTCCTAAAGACTTCTTCGTATCCAACTACCGTTGGTCGAAGGTTTATATGCTTATCAAAGTTCTTTTTGATTTTTGCTTATCAATGTTCTTTATGAACTTAACTAAAAAAATTATTGGTTTAAATTCATTTTCAAAATCTTTTTGCAGCATCATCTGCAAATTATGATTTTAAAGTAATATTGGTTTGAATCTACTTTCATAAATTTATATTATAGTAGAAGACTATAATAGATAATTAATTTCATAATAATATACTTTTACAAAATCCTGTTCAAAATAGCTATTCAGTGTCAGTATTACTTGATCTGAAAATGTGGTACACAATATATCTATTGAAAAATATAATATTATGAATAAGATAACAATATTTCATAAAAAAATTACTAATAAAAATTATGGTAATTATTAAGGAAATAATAAATTAAATATATATATATATATATAATAAATCCAATGTACAAAGATCATTTTCAAAAGGTAATCAAATAAAAATAAAACAACAACCAATTATACTCTAAAAACTAACAATAATATTTTTTAATAATCTTAACCAGTTTGGATGATATGGTTTATTTTATTTTTTAAAAAATAAAATGTATATATTCTTAAATAATCAATTTTTTTATTTTATTTTTATGTTATTTAACTAGCTTTAGAAACAAAATTTTAATTTTTATATTATCTACATCAATAGGTTTTAAAACCTATAAAAGACAAGAAAAGTAAATGTGGATTAAAAAATATATATATACATATAAGAATGAAAATAATTTATGATTTATACATTGAATTTCAGCTGTAATACAAGTACCTTACTTACTTTTATAATAAAGGTACAATTAACATTAAAAAGGTAAAAATAATTACATTAATGAAAAATAATTTTTAAAACATTTAATTTTAATAAAAACAACAAAAACAAATAGTAAAGATTAACATTATTTTTAGTTTAGAACAAAACAAATATTCTTACACGTATATTAACATATAATATATTTTAATGATTTTTTATTTGTTTGCCCGCCTATAAAACAGATTTAACCTTAATATCATATAAAACAAACCAACTTCAGAATCTTACAATTTCGCATGCAACACATCAAATTTATTCTTCAGTTATTAAGAAGTATTTTAAAAGCAATAAAAGTTAATATAAAAAGATTATCATTTATTTCTTATCGGATCCTTAAACAGTATGGATAAAAAAAGATTAGAACAAAGATAAACATATGCAAATTACGTAAGAAAACCTGTGGAGTAAGTTGCACTAAAATTGGTATAAAATTCATTGATTGTTTGGTTGATATCACTAAACCAAGAAGAAGATAATAAAACTAAAAAGAAATTGACCCAACAACATATTCAGCTGTTTGGTTAACATACTCAGCAAGGATAGTGGCATTCTCCGAACGGATAGTGGCATTCTCGGAAAGGATAGTGGTGTTCTGCTCCTCCAATGCCCCAATCCGTTCATCTTTGTCATGTAGCTCCTCGAGAATCATGGGATCGGCATACGGAGCTTGTGAAGAAGATGCCGGATACGAAGAAGCACGACGGGCCAACCCAACTAAACGGCCTCCTTTCCTTTTAGGAACCGCCTACAAAAATATTTGAAGTAAGTAAATAGGGACAAGTAAGTAATCGACATTATTAAAAAAATATAATAATAAAAAAAATTACCTTTTCAACCATCTCATTTATTTGCAATAGAGACAGGTTGGTTGAAGCTCCCGTGGAGTCGCCGTCATCAGAGAGAGGCTGAGATTGGGAAACTATTTCAGCTTCCACCAAATCAACTACACCTTTGATCACGGGGTCCTGAATTTGACCCGTCGTCTTGTTAGTGTGAGCCACCTTAATGAGTTGGAGACGATCAACGGGATTACCGTCATTTGCTTCGATCTAAAAAAACCGCCATTATTAGCCAAGAAATATATAAAATATTTATTTAAAAAATATAAAGATAAATAATAATAAAAAACTTACAAGTTCATCCTCCTTAGTAGACATAGAGCAAGCGCCGAGGTTGTGCACATACATACCTTTCCCGCCACGATCGCTCTTCCGGTTCCTGGAGTTCCTAGAAGACGTCTCTGCAGTGTCTTCCCTCTCCCAATGAGCTATCAACTGCTCCCACACC